>NC_063448.1:22465951-22765951 GCF_020379485.1 Brassica napus
GTACAATGTTTGCTTTCCCAGCATCCAACATATCATAAAATCTCCTAGCTTGTGCATTGGGTAAATCTTCCCCTCTAAAATGATCATTTACCATCTGCTCAGTACCTACACCATAATCTACATCCGTTCTAATTGGTTCTTCTAATCTAACCGCTGGCTGAGGTTCGCTAGTACTACCATGTTCATAATCAGTTTCCCCATGATGGTACCAAATTTTGTAACTTCGTGTAAACCCACTCAAATATAGATGAGTCCAAACATCCCACTCTTTAATAACCTTTCTATTTTTACAATTAGAGCAAGGACATCTTAACATACCTGTTTTTGCTTCCGGTTCTCGGTGAACTAACCCCATGAATTCGGTTATACCTCGTTGGTATTCTTCCGTAAGCAATCTCGTGTTCGGATCCAAATGAGGTCGATCGATCCAAGAACGAAAATAATTTGAAGAAGACATATTTTTTATGAATCAAATTCGTGTGTAAATAGAGTAAGAGGGAGGATGAAGATATGGAGTGAATGAAGAGGAAGAGGAGTGCTTGTATTTATAGTTTAAATCCTGCCGACAGACCGAGGAAATTCCGACGGAATTCCGACGGAAAAGGCTAGTTCGTCGGAATTTCCTCGGAATTTTGTAAAATCCCCCAACGGCTCTCCAATGGCTATAATATTTCCTCGGAATTCATCGGTTTTTTCTGAGGAACACATTTTTCCTCGGAATTTCCTCGGAATATTCCGACGGATTGATATTTCCTCGGAATTCCGTCGGTATATTCCGAGGAAATTCCTCGGTATATTCCGATGATTTCATTTTCCGTCGGAATGTCCGTCAGAATACCGTTGTTTTCTTGTAGTGGAAGTAACTGCATTACTCAGTAAACGCACAAACAATTAAATAAATATATATACATATGTAAATATATTAGCCTTATCCTATTTAACGGATTCTTTCTTCCCAAATATGCATTTCTTTAAAAGAGAGAATAATTATGATCTAATTGCTTTTTCTATCATAGTTCTTTAATTTTGATGAAAATGATTGTTAAAATCATAACAGATCAAAACTTTTCTTTAATTCATGGCTTTTAGTAATACACAAGAGAATAAATATATATCTATTCGTTTTTACATGCCTTACATGCCCGATGTGGTTGTACACTGCCTAAGACAGAGTCATTGGTCAAGAATGAATACATGACAGTAGACACACATTGAAGAACCCATGTAATCCAAATGTCTCGAAAACCTAGTCTTTTTAGGACCTCTTTGATGAAGCTCCATTATAACATGTCGTATGCTTTTCTCATATCAGATTTGCCAGCCATGAAGCAGTGTTTTCAGGGTATTAACCGTTAACATGCTTGATGTCATAATACATATTTAACGGACTGGTGTCATATTTAATACAATTCTAACGATCGATGTCATATTTCATACATATAACCTTACCTAAAATCCAGGGTATTAATTGTATGTGCGTTTGTAAATGCTTAGGGTACGATCAAATTGATGATTGATATCACTCAAATTACCCTAAGGAGTGATTTATACTCTCTCAAATAAGAGGTCGAGTTGTAGTACTTAAGGATCGAATCCACAAGGAGCTAGGAAACCAATTAGATCTAATAGTTATATGATTAAGCTAGGCTAATAGTTTGTAAAACAATAAATAAAGTAGTAAACAAGTTGAACAAGACAATTGTTCAGCTTGGCAGAGAGTTGTTTGATGGAAACATGGTTTGCTAGATCTAGGGTTTCTATTCAGGTAATCAAGATTATAATGATATAGAGGCTAATTGTTGCTTGCAAGATACTATAGAACTCAACTCGAAATACAAATCTAACAACTTTCGTTGTATAGACAGTCTAATATCCAGATCTTGGATCTCAACTCTCGTTTATTGATCACAAGAAAGTGTCAATCGATTATTCTATAGGAATATCGATCGATACACCTTTCACAATATCGATCGATTAATCTATTGGATCATCGATCGATATCGCTTCTAGCAATCTTTATGATCGGGTTGAATATGTGTTCACTAGGGTTCCTAAATCAACTATTTCTAGCAATCCTAGCTCAATAGAATTCAGTTCAGAGAAAAGACCAAGCGTTAGCAATTGTGCCTAATGATTCTAGAACACAAGCAGTAAGAACAATCCTACGATGAATATCACAACTTAGCAGTTCTATATTTTTGGATAATCCCTCATAACCTATCTGAACCCTAAACTTAACAGGTGGATCTATTCAGACATGAAGTTTGTCACAGAAATCATAAGATGAACAGATAATAAAACTGCAATAGAATAGATATAAAACCCAAAGGAGTTCCAA
Organism: Brassica napus; assembly: GCF_020379485.1. Lineage (NCBI taxonomy): Eukaryota > Viridiplantae > Streptophyta > Magnoliopsida > Brassicales > Brassicaceae > Brassica > Brassica napus. The sequence goes on from NC_063448.1 coordinate 22,468,290, forward strand.
AAGGACTCTGAAGGAGTGTCTCCTTTCTCTCCTAACTTAGAACTATGAATTAAAGAAAGCTTAGATAGCGTGTCGCCGTCAACAATGGCTTAGAAATAACATAAATAGGGTTTTAGGTCGTCCAAGGGCATTCTGGTAATTTGTGGTTACTTATGGGCTTCAGTCGGTCATAAAATATGCTCAAGCCATATTATGGCATCGCTGTTGACCGACACCAATGATGTTTTGTCGATCGACAGTCCTTCATCTCCTCGACAACTTCCTCTCGCGACCACTCTTCAGTAAAACATGCATAACTTCTGCTACATGATGCCGATTGACCTCAAACCGATGGCATTGAAAAACTAACCCAAAGCTCTATCTTTTATTAAAAGATGGGCTCAATCTAACGGTGGGAAGGTCTGCATCCATAGCTAGACATCTGACGTGTCTGTGCAGTTCTGCACCTCAAAAGGCTATGAAATCACCATATTTCTCCAGAACGTATCTGAACCTGTAAATACTCTAAATAGACTCTATATAATACTCCCTCTGTTCCTAAATGTAGGATGTTCTACAGAATTTTGGTGTTCCAATATATAAGATGTTTTCATTTTTCTAGGTAACTTTTACTTTATTAAAATTTGTGTACTCAATCATATTTTAATAGTTTATTTTGTAATTGGTTGAATATCATTAATTTATAATTTTATTGATATTTTCTAGACAAAAAGTAGTTTTTTTAATATGTGTGTTTTTACCTAAACATTTTATATTTAGAAACAGAGGGAGTAGTAATTAGTTATTAAAACACTTATTAACCATGGCTAAAATTGAGTAAAATTCATGGTCTATCAACTCCCCCAGACTTAACTTTTTGCTTGTCCTCAAGCAAAATAGACATGCAGTCTCTCTGAAGGAGGATTGAAAACAGCAGAGACTCACATGATTTAAAACTTAGAATCATCACCTCTGCAATATTGCAATCCACATCTAAGAAGTCCTAATCAAAAAAGCACATTATACAATATCCTAGCTTGGCAACCAAATTCACCTAGCCAACAACTTAGCAAATCATGTCTGACATTCCCCACTACCAACCTCATTTCTTATCATAAATAAAAGTGAAGGCTTTAACTTGGGAGTATCGATCACAATATGCAAGGATTTTCAAACAAGTATCTGGATCAGCAGGTAAAAGTTAGTTCATATCTTTTCACTCTACTAATTTCTCTCTTTAGTCAAAGTCTGCTTCCATTGCAGGATCATTGACCAAGATTGGACAGACTTCCAAGAATCAAGCCTTAATGGTGTTTGCCACCAAGTCTTGTTCACTTCTTTTTGACATATATCCAAGAATTCATGTGAATCGAACCTTGATGATTGCCGCCACCAAGTCCCGTTCGAATTCTTTTTGTTGGAATCCTTATGAAGCAAGCCTTAATGGTTGTAGCCACCAAGTCATGTTCGGATTCCACCTAACTAACACCTATTATATATATATATATATATATATATATATATATATATCGTTTTTTTTCTTTCTTTCTTTCTTTTTCTTTTATTTTTTTTATTTTTATAAATATCTCTACCTATAAATCTAGGGTCGAAATAGAGAGAGAAAATGTGATAAATCTACACAAGGCTTTACCTTCCAGACTTGTTTGAAGAATCTGATCCCATGTATATCAAGCCTCAAGACAAGCAGTTGTGTCAGGTTTAGTGTTGGAGGTCAGCTTTGGTTCCTTCAAACAATCTCAGCAAGTGTGAATAGTTGACAGGTTGATCCACTTTAGTATCTTTAGTACTATCTGCAATCAGTAAGTCTAGAATGGTGCTAAAGAGTGGTTAGATAACAAGAAAAAATCTAATAAGTTCATTATCCCCTTCTTGACTCAATAAAACTCTTTTGAAAACATTTTGATAAGACTTATGAATACACTAATATCAGTAAACATCCCCCCAGACTTAAATTACACTGTCCCCAGTGTAGATCTAGTCGGAGTTATGGTGATAAATAATCATAAGTACATAATTTAACAAGTAAGAACGATAACCTGCTCGTTGATGCCAGTGTCGATCGACACAATGAAGTGACAATCGATCGTTGTTGATGAAGTGTTGTCGACTGATAGCGACATGGTCTCATCGGTCGATGGCTAGATCAATCATTCGACACAATGAAGAGACAATCGATCGTTGGATCTGAAGTGCTGTCGATCGATATCGAGTTGGTTTCATCGGTCGATGTGCTGAGGAATCGTCTACTCGGATATTTTTTTTTCTTTCTTTCTTTCTAAATAGCCAACTAAAACACAATATTAGTAGAACCAGCCCCAGACTTAAATAACACTTTCCCAGTGTTATACAGTCTAAGATTGGTGGGAAATAAACCATAAGTACAAAATTTAACAAGGAAAAGCGGTATACCTGATTTTGATGTGAGTGTCGACCAACACAATTAAGTGGCGATCTATACTCTTGAAGCTCTGTCGATCGACACAGTTAAGTGGCGATCGATCAATGCTAGTGATGCTCTGTCGATCGATGTTGCGCAACCATCGTCAATCTTCGTGCAAGCTCGTCTTCCTCGGATCTTTTTTTTTTTACCTGCAATAAATAAAAACTTTAATCAGTAACAATCTAAACTAAACTGAAATAAATTACCTAATGGTGGGTTGCCTCCCACTCAGTGCTTTGTTATAGTCATTTAGCTTGACTTTGGAGATCTAATTTAGTCTGGATGAGAATGAGAACATGCTCTAAAACAAGTCTCAATGTCTGCTCTTTGAATCTTTATCATTCTTGTGTAAAAGCCTCCTCCATATACTCTTCTCCTTTGTCTATCATCTCAGCAATAAGGAGTGCTCGAACCTTTGCAAATGGCTTTGATAAGCATCTGCTGCGCACTCTGGATTTCCTGACACCATCTGAGAAGCGAGGGGTAAATGATAACTGAGAATCACCCTTGATCCCTTTTCTCTTCTTCCAATTCCTCCTCTTCTTTCCCCAAGACTTTTCTGATCGTGTGGTGGTATCTCCATCCCTAAGATTTCCACACACATCGAACTCTTTCTGCTCTGATACGCGTCCAGTGTCGATCGATGGAGAAGTGGTAGCGTCGATCGATGCCTAATTGTTGATGTCGTTCGATGGTATCCGGTCGGTGTCGATCGATGCTGCTTCCGCTGGGCTCTTATCGACTTATCTCTAAATCATAACCCTCTCTGAGAAGCTTCTACATGTAGAGGATCATCAAGTATCCCAATGTAAGGACTTAACTGCATAAATCTATCTAGTGGAATAGGAAATTCAACTTCGACCACAGCGCATGGAATCACAATCTTCACAGGGGTCATGTATCCTCTTCACTCTTTTGTGAAACCCATCAGCTTCTTCTGCACATATAAGTGGTCTCAGATGTTTGGAGTCAGCATTGTGTGAGGTCTCAGACTCGTGCACTATTTCCACTACTCTGCTCAGCTCTCCATACACATGTTGTTCATCCCTTTTTGCCATAATGTCGTCGAGCAGCTGTATTGGAATCATATACTCCTCATCTAACGATGCCAAGAACCTGTCCCATTTATCATTTTCTCATTTTCTCGAGTTGCTTCAGCATCATCAAGAAATTTGTAAAGGAATGCTCTTTCAATGTCATCCCGGCTGGTTAGAGATCCTGGTTGCAGTTGACTGAACCATCTGAATGCATCCCCAGAGATAGAATAGGGGAAGATCTTGCAGAGCATGTGGTATTCAGACACTTCATTCTGCTCACTCCTTGACACGAGATCCTCAAGCTTTTCGATGTGGTTTCTAGGATCTTGGTGAGGAAGATCTTGGAAAGGGTCTTGACCTACCCAATCATACCACTCTCAGCTCAGGTCAAAGTCATTCATCTCAGCAACAGCAATCACATCAGGGATCAAAGCACACTGAGCATTAATCAACTGTCATGTGCTGTTGCGAGTGCGACCTTCTTTGTCACTTAACATCCCATTCTCATCGACCTTAAGTATGAGCACTTCCACCTTCTCTGCCTCCAAACAAGTGGTGTCGGACGGTGGATGAACAGTGTCGATCGACGTCACCTGACGTCGATCGATGCTTGGATTTCTACGCTGCCAATCGCTGCTTGGAGGGTGTCGACTGCCCTCTTAAACGTATGGATCACGCGTTCCAAATACAGTGGCTCTACTAGTAAGAGCCCTATACCCTTGTGGATCAGTTTTTTTTTAATAGTCGTAAAGCCTAGACAAGATCTAATGGCGATCAAAGCTCTCCGGCAACGGCGCCAAACTTGATATCACTCAAATTACCCTAAGGAGTGATTTATACTCTCTCAAATAAGAAGTCGAGTTGTAGTACTTAGGGATCGAATCCACAAGGAGCTAGGGAACCAATTAGATCTAATAGTTATATGATTAAGCTAGGCTAATAGTTTATAAAGCAGTAAATAAATATATCAAAGCAGTAAATAAGGCAGTAAACAAGTTGAACAAGACAATTCTTCAGCTTGGCAGAGAGTTGTTTGATGGAAAGATGGTTTGCTTGATCTAGGGTTTCTATTCAGGTAATCAGGATTATAATGATATAGAGGCTAATTGTTGCTTGCAAGATATTATAGAACTCAACTGGGAATACAAATCTAACAACTTCCGCTGTATAGATAGTCTAATATCCAGATCTTGGATCTCAACTCTCGTTTATTGATCACAAGAAAGTGTCGATCGATTATTCTATAGGAATATCGATCGATACACCTTTCACAATATCGATCGATTAATCTATTGGATCATCGATCGATATCGCTTATAGCAAGCTTTACGATCGGGTTGAATATGTGTTCACTAGGGTTCCTAAATCAACTCTCTTATGTTTCTAGCAATCCTAACTCAATAGAATTTAGTTCAGAGAAAAGACCAAGCGTTAGCAATTGTGCCTAATGATTCTAAGATCATGGTTCTAGTTCATGACTCTAGAACACAAGCAGTAAGAACAATCTTATGATGAATATCACAACTTAGCAGTTCTATATTTTGGGCTAATCCCTCATAACCTATCTGAACCGTAAACCTAACAAATGGATCTATTCAGACATGAAGTTTGTCACAGAAATCATAAGATGAACAGATAATAAAACTGCAATAGAATAAATATAAAAACCAAAGGAGTTCCAGGAGGACTCTGAAGCAGTTCCTCCTTTCTCTCCTGACTTAGAACTATGAATTAAAGAAGGATTAGATAGCGTGTCGCCGTCAATAATGGCTTAGAAATAACATAAATAGGGTTTTAGGTCGTCCAAAGGCATTCTGGTAATTTGTGGTTACTTCTAGGCTTTAGTCGGTCATAAAATATGGTCAGCCCATATTCTGGCATCACTGTCGACCAATACCAATGCTGTTTCATCGATCGACAGTCCTTCATCTTCTCGACAGCTTCCACTCGCGAGGCAAACTGACCACTCTTCAGTAAAACGGGCATAACTTCTGCTACAAGATGTTGATTGACCTCAAACCGGTGACATTGGAAATATAACTCAAAGATACTTCTTTTATCAAAAGATGGGCTCAATCTAACGTTATCAAGGTCTCCATCCATAGCTAGACATCTGACGCGCATGTGCAGTTCTGCACCTCAAAAGACTCCAAAATCACCATATTTCTCCAGAACGTACATGAACCTGTAAATACTCTAAATAGACTCTATATAATAGTAATTAGTTATTAAAACACTTATTAACCATGGCTAAAAATGGGTAAAATCCATGGTCTATCAATGATCAATAGTATAAAGCAATGTGTAAGATAGTTTTAACTTCTGGAGAATATCAAGAGCTCATGGTTTTAACACTAGGAGATGATAAAAAACCTTCATGGAGTCACATTGAAGGCACTACCAGGGATAATATCCCTTTCAACCTTTGACAACGGGAATCTGTATCAATGGGTTTTGTATTATGTCGTTTGAACTCCAACAGATATAAGAATGATAGTGTGTTTTGTTGTTAGATCAGGGAAGCTAAGTTTTATCAAACTAACTAGGAAGCAGAGTATAAATTGGGGAGGTACGTCAACTTTGATTAACTACACAAGAAAGTTAGCTAATGTTACTGTCCTCAGCCACCTTGACGACATATATTATGTCTTTGATCTATGGGTATTAGAAGATGCCAATGAACATCGATGGTCAATGAGACAATGTTCGTTTCTGAGATCTTGGTGGAACTCTTTTGGGAATATTCCAATATCTTTTCAAGGCACCAACAGGATCGGCGAAATTATTATTGCTCCAAAGTTTTTTGCCATGGGACCTTCAACCTTTTTACATTCTCTTCTTCAATGTAGAAAATAATAATATAAGAAAAGTTCAGGTTAAAGGAATTGCAGATGATGAAGGTTTCACGCATCGGTATGGAATTGTGATCAATGGGGATTGTGAAGTCTATATTTCACAGAACATTGTGCAAATTTTACGTTTTTATACAGTGCTATATTTTTTTTTTCTCATTCAAGGATTGATCTTCGTACTATTAGACCAAACACATATGGGCCGACTGTAGCTAAGCCCATCAAGCCCACTGAGGTTTCTCAACTAGCCGTTGGCACGAACAATGCGGGTCTGAGTCAAAGGAAGAACACACATTCTTGTCGTTACCTGAGTACGGAGAAGCCAGCTTGCTACACCAACACGCCAGCCTCTTCTCTCTTTACCTTTAATAGATTCGATACCCTAGATGTTGGGGTATGCTAACGTGAACATTAGGTTAAAGATGTCTCCTTGTGTCTTCTTGTATATAAGGCGAGTGGCCTCTGTAAGCAGTTCTCAAGTTGAATGAAATACAAAGTATATTTTCATCTTCAGTAAATCTTGTATGTTTCACATGGTATCAGAGCTCCAGTGAGTAGATCCATGGCTGAACAACGAGATTCTCTTTCGACTCTAAGTATAACACAATGTGTCACTCTAACACTCTCATATTCAAACTATCTTCTTTGGAAAACTCAGTTTGAATCTTTTTTTTCTAGTCAGTCTCTTCTCGAATTCATCAATGGCTCCTCTCCTCGACCAGCACCAACAGCCACAGTGCAGAATGGTGACGTAGTTACAGAGGAAGCAAATCCGGAGTTTGTCAAATGGATCAGGAAAGATCAGTTGCTTATGGCGTGGTTGTTTGGTTCTCTAACTAAAGAGGCTCTTCGGTCTGTGTATGGTCTTCAGTCTGCTCAAGAAGTGTGGTTCAGTCTCGGTAAGAAGTACAACATGGTGTATGCTACACGCAAGCTTGACCTTCAGAGAAAGCTTCAGGGTCTGAAGAAGACTCAGAAGACGATGGCTGAGTATCTCAGTGAGGTAAAAAGTGTTTGTGATCAATTAGATTCAATCAGATGTCCTGTATCAGACCAAGAAATGATTTATGGCGCTCCCAGCCGTCTTGACAAGGAGTATGAGTCTATCTGTACGGTCATGGAGCACTTTATATGGACTCTGTTCCGGAAATGAGCTTTGAAGATGCGGTGTTTAAACTGGTTAACTTTGATGATAAACTCAAGGTTTACAGTCAAGCTCCAGAGGTTACACCTCACTTGGCGTTTCACACTGATAGAGGTTATTCCAACAGAGGTCGTGGCTACTACAACAACAGAGGAAGTCATAGTTGTGGCTCTGGTGATTCTGGATCTTACTCAACGCGTGGAAGGAGCTTTCATCAGCTGTTCTCCGGCCCCAACTCCACCAATAGGCCTCAATGTCAAATATGTGGTCGTTTTGGTCATACTGCGGTGCACTGTTACAATAGGTTTGATCAGAACTACCAGTCCGCTGAAACTCTTCACAACGCCCTTACCACGGTTAAGCTCTCAGATCAACACCAACACAATGGACAGGAGTGGTATCCTGATTCAGCGGCCTCATCTCACATCACTAATGATGGGTCACGGTTGCAGTCTTCAGAGCCTTATCTTGGTAATTATCAGGTCATTGTGGGTAATGGAGACTTTCTTCCCATTACACATGTCGGTTCTGTAGCTTTACAAACTCCAACATGTATTTTACCTCTTGTAGATGTGTTGGTTTGTCCTAATATTAGAAAGTCTTTACCGTCAGTCGCGAAGCTTACTTCAGACTATCCTTGTGAATTGAATTTTGACAATGAATCTGTGTTGGTTAAGGACAAAATGACAAAGCAGGTTCTAACTCAAGGTCACAAGCATAAAGACATATGTTTTGAAGGATGTTCGGTTTCAAGCTTTCTATTCAACCAGACAGTAAGCAACGAGTGAGAAGATTTGGCATCAAAGGCTAGGCCATCCTCACATGGACATTCTTCATCAGCTTTCAAGGAATAAAGCCATAGTTGTTACTAAATCCAGTACCAATCTGGTCTGTGATTCGTGTCAGTTAGGGAAAAGTTGTAAACACCCCTTTGTGTCTTCTGATTTTGAGTCTTCAAGTCCCCTAGAACGAATTCATTGTGATCTATGGGGACCAAGTCCAATTGTCCCTACTCAAGGATTCAAGTATTATGTTATTTTCATTGATAATCATACAAGGTTTACTTGGTTTTATCCTTTGCGCCTCAAGTCTGAATTTGTCTCAGTCTTTATACGGTTTCAATAGCTTGTAGAGACTCAGTTCCAGTGCAGAATAAAAAAGTTTCAGTGTGATGGTGGTGGGGAGTTCATCGGTAAAAGTTTTCTTACACACTTGGCTCAGTCTGGCATCAAACAATTGATCTCTTGTCCTCACACACCACAACAAAACGGGTTGTCAGAGAGGAAACACAGACACCTTACTGATTTGGGGTTGACAATGATGTACAATGGGAAAGTTCCTCACCATCTTTGGGTCGAAGCTTTCTTCTCATCTGTCTTTCTGATCAATCTCTTACCATCTTCAGTGTTGTCTGATCACAAAAGTCCTTATGAGATGCTCAATAAAAGACAACCTGTGTATACGGCGTTGAGAGTATTTGGTTACAAGTGTTTTCCTTCTCTACGTCCTTATATGCAACATAAGTTGGATCCCAAGTCCTTAGTCTTTGTATTTCTTAGATATAATGAGAAGTACAAAGGCTATTGGTGTTATTATCCACCTACTGGGAGAGTATTCATCACCAGACATGTATTGTTTGATGAAAACTCTTTTCCATTCGGTGATATATACAGTAGCTATCATGCTAAATCTTCCTCTGCCCTGCTCAATGCTTGGCAAGATGCCTCTCTGATCCGTCAACACTCTACTCAGATAAGTCCAAACACTGAAGAAGAGCTTGTACATTGTCCACAGACTGTTGAAGGTACAGCTACTGCACCTCAGGTCGTTCTACCAGTACCATCTCCTCCTCACCCTGGATCGCCAGCTTCTGTTTCAGCGACTGAATCAGATGAAACAATGACCAATAATCAACAGGCGGAAGTACATGAAGAAGAAGTTCAACAACCTCAACCTGTTCATCCAATGACTACAAGAGCCAAGGCAGGTATCAGTAAACCAAATCCAAAGTATGCTCTATTTACTGTAAAAGATTAGTTTGCTGAGCCCAAATCAGTCAACTCTACGCTGAAACATCCGGGTTAGACTAAAGCAATGGATACTGAAGTAGATAATATGGTAGAAACTGGGACATTCGAGCTAACTCCTCCTGAAGAAGATCAGAATCCACTGAGCTGTCAGTGGGTATATAAGAAAAAGATAAATGCAAATGATACAGTAAGAGGATTAAGAATTCGTCTGGTAGCAAGAGGAAGAACAAGGATCTAAGACATTCAGTCTTGTTGTTCGTACTGCCACAATCAGAACGGTTCTACATGTGGCAGTAACTAAGAAGTGTCTCTACGACAGCTTATGTGAGAATCTTCTTAAGGCGACTTGAACATCATCGTTTTTCTCTGTCTGCAGTCATGTTCGTGGCTTAACGCTGGCTCTGACGTTGTCTCATCTGCCAGATTCATTTGTTCTTCACGACTTGAGCTGTTCTTACACGACTTGAGACAGTTTATATGACTCAGCCTCCGGGTTTCGTTGACTCAGAGAGACCTGACTATGTCCGGCATTTGAAGAAAGCCATTTATGGCTTAAGACAAGCACCACGTGCTTAGTTTGATAAGTATAGTGATTTCCTATTGGAGTTTGGGTTCCAGTGCAGCTTTCCCGATCTTTCTCTGTTTATATATCACAAAGGGTCTGATGTCATCTACCTGCTTCTATATGTTGTCGATATAATTCTCACTGGTAACAATGAGAATCTACTTGAACAACTTCTTACTCAGCTTCACAAGCGGTTTAGGATGAAGGATATGGGGGATTTACACTACTTTCTTGGTATTCAAGTTCATCAATATGCGGAAGGTCTGCTCTTAAATCAGGCTAAATATGCTACTGACCTTCTCATCACCGTTGGCATGCTAGATTGTGCTCCCATGCCTACTCCACTGCCACTTAGACTAGAGAAAGTTCCAGGCCAAGATGATGTGTTTCCCGATCCTTCACACTTCTGAAGTCTCGCCGGGAAACTTCAATATCTTACTCTCACCCGGCCTGACATTCACTTCGCAATCAACTTCATTTGCCAAAGAATGCACGCACCAAGTCAGTCGGATTATAGCTTGTTGAAGAGAATACTTCGGTATGTTAAGGGTACGATCGACATGGGCATTAGCATCCGGTCCAGCTCTGATTCTACCCTACTATCTTACAGTGATAGTGATTGGGCGGGATTCAAAGATACAAGACGTTCAACAGGAGGTTTCTGTACGTTGCTTGGCTCTAACGTCATCTCTTGGTCCGAAAAACGTCATGAGACAGTGTCTAAATCGTCCACTGAAGCAGAGTACATGACGATGTCCGCTGCAGCATCTGAAATAGTGTGGTTACAGAACCTTCTTTGGATAGCGGGTCTTCAACAACAAAGAATTCCCTTACTGCTATGTGACAACTTATCAGCCGTATGTCTCACAGAAAATCCGATGTTTCACAAGAGAACGAAGCACTTTGATATCGACTATCACTACGTCCGAGAGAGAGTGGCGCTGAAAGCTTTGGAGGTCAAACATATTCCATCCTCTCTTCAGCTTGCAGATGTCTTTACAAAGTCCTTGAGTCAAGATCCGTTCTTCAAGCTGTGAGACAAACTTGGAGTTTCTCTTCCTTCTACTCCAAGTTTGAGGGGGTGTACTAGACCAAACACATATGAGCCATAGCTAAGCTCATCAAGCCCACTGAGGTTTCTCCACTATCGTTGGCACGCACAGTGCGTGTCTGGGTCAAAGGAAGAACACACACTCTTGTCGTTACCTGAGTATGGAGAAACCAGCTTGCTACACCAACACGCCAGCATCTTCTCTCTTTACCTTTAATAGATTTGATACCCTAGATGCTGAGGTATGCTAACGTGAACATTAGGTTAAAGATGTCTCCTTATGTCTTCTTGTATATAAGGCGAGTGGCCTCTGTAAGCAGTTCTCAAGTTGAATGAAATACAGAGTATATTTTCATGTTCAGTAAATCTTGTATGTTTCACGCGTACAAGAGTGATAAGGAAGATTAATTAGTGTTTTATTATTCTCCTTCTTCCTCAATGAATTTCAACTATTATTGTTTAATCACCAAAAACTTGTTTGACAAATCATGCTCCGCACAACAAAACGTATAGCGTAGGTGCCGTTTCGCTCATCAAAGCTAAAATTACGTGTTTTTAGTAATAAAACCATTACATTTTGAATTGTTTTATAAATATGTTTAGCAAATAACTAGTCAACTTAAATCTTTATTAATGACAATTTTCAAGTAGAGTCATCAAATGTGGATGTAAATAATAAAAACATTGCCTTTATATAAGATAAAAGTTATATGCTTTTATAACTTCAACAAATCCAAATCGACAAATCTAGAAATCTCCTAATCAAAATCAGGGTTCTTCTTTCGTTGATAAAGCCAGTCAAACTTAGATAAGTCAAATCTAGAATGGAATATGGTAAACTGAAATATTTGTGACTGACATAATACCAATATTTTGTATATCTATTTGTGCAAAATTGATTTTAATTTTTCAGTGTGAAGAGCTTTATCCATTGCATAAGTCTGTGCGTTCGACAGATCGCCATAATTAATCTTTGTGACCATCTACCCATGTACTGCACAAGGTGTTAACATTTGGAGGATGTCAAGGCTGGAGAGACATTAAAGGCACCATGGGACAATATAGACCCATATCAGTGGGAGTATGCATCAACGGTTTTATCTACTATGGTGCTTATAATTCAACTGATGTTATGAATCCAGTTATTGTGTACATATTTTGATGTTAGATCTTAAAAAATAAGATTTATTTAAGCACATGGGCATGTTGAGTGAAGATTGCTGGGATATATAGACATTTATACTATCAACGATTCATGGGGAGATTAAGGTTTGTGCTAGCGACGCACGCCTTTTGTGGAGATTATATGGGTAAAGAGACGTTTCTACTAGCGAGGCTTTAGATATTGTGGAGGTACAGAGACGTTTGTACTAACTGGCGATGCCTTAGAAATTGCATGAATGTAGAGATGGACTATTGTACTAATGACAGTATCTGTTTATACACAAATATCCATATGGGGATGGATTGAATATAATGGGAAGCTAGCTTCTATCGTGAGGGAACCTTATGATTCCAAAGTTTCGATTTATGGATGTGTGTTCCCTCCTCTGCGTGATATTCTGTTTAGAGCAACAAAATACCCAGGCACCAACAAGGCTGGTGAGATCATTATGGTCCCACACACGTGTTGTCATACGAGGTCCAACCATTCTACATTTTCTACTACAATGTCAGAACAAACAACGTCCGGAAAGGTGTGCTCTTAGGAATTGGAGACAAGACGATGAAGACTTTGGAAGCGTATATGTTATATCCGTATCGCACATCAACATGTTGAGAGTATTGCTTTTCTTAATATATAACCTAACTTGAAAGCCAAATGTATGAATAATGCAAGAGATCGAGCATGGTAAACTCTGTTTTTCTATTTACTTATCTTTTCAACATTTCCAAGTCTTAGGTTTTCAACAGAAAAGGCTTATTTGTCATTTTTATAACCTGTCAAACAAATTGAGAAAGATCATTTCCAATCTACAACGCGTCAACACCATGTATGAATTGCTTGAGAGTTGTCAAATACACAACTAAACATGATTGTGGATGCAGGCCAGATTTAATGCACAGGAAAATATATTTACTATTAGAGTCAAATATTTTCCAACTATATAATTTGTAACTGGTTTTATTACTTCCTTGAATCATACATAAGTTTCCAAATTAATAGCTGATACAAAAACTTTGAAATTAACCTCAAGTAATATGTGAGAAGCTAGGCCTCAATGAGTGTCATCATGTATTTATGGAAACCCTTGAGGGATACTTGGGACAGAAGGCAACCAATTATCGGATTCATCAAATCTTGGACCAAATGGTTCGGAAGGAGGGGGCTGATCTAAGAACGGTAAGGGCGGAAAATCAGGGAGAGAGTGCCAAACCGGTACAGGAAACCTACCCTTTTCAAGATCGGGAAATGTTGGCGGCCGCGGAAGGAGTGGCAAATCAGGCTGAGGCGTCACTATTGGTTCCTGGAAAGACGGAAAGTCAGGGAACCCAAGGTCGTGTACCGGTGAATTACGACCGGAAGATGGATAATCATCAGCGCTAATCTGAGCTACATTAGCCTTGGATGATCTCACTAGTCGTGATGAAAATATTTCTTTGGAGTCGAGGATTAAGAAAAAAGTTAACACGATGATGTATCTAAGCACAAGTGACAGTGAAGCCATTTTTGTATTAGTGTGGATTAAAATGATGTTTAGTCCTTTGTGCGATCATAGGGTTCATGAAGTTTCAAATTTATAGGTTTGAATTTAAGTTGTTGACGATTGTAAAATCTTCGTTATATATTTTGCATTGTGTTCCTACTTTCCACCAAAGCATATGCTAACATCAAAAGTCAAACGTCATGTCAACTACGAGTGTTTTGACCAGGATCAACCCGAGATAATTCCAACTGTGTATCCCACTCCCACCCAATTGGGTCAACGGGCACACACTATATGGTCTTATTTTTTTACAACCAAACCCATATCGAACAGAAAAGAAAAAAAAAACATGATTAGATTTCAATTTTTCTAGATTCATAAATAAAATTGAAAATTTTCCAAAGAGCCAACACCAAACTTAACCTCGTAAAACATGGGGTGATCACCATCCCTCCTGGATGTCTTGGCGGACTCTCCGGCTAAACTCTGGTGGACAGTCATTGGCGCTAGTCGAATCCTCTCGAGGCTCTGGATACCAGGGTCATCGAAAAGAAAAACACTTGTCAAACAACATTTTATTTTCATAACGATTCAGAAAACTGAAACTGAAGCGATCTCTTTCTTTCTTTAAGAGCAACATTAACCGCTACTACTTGTGAGGTTTCTAAAAAAAATATATTAATATTTAACTATTTTAGTTTTCTTGAAACACGTTGAAACATTGCTCAAAGGACAACTGTCTTTTTAAGTACCAAACGGGTTATAAAAGATTACTAATTAAGAAATTTTGTGTTGTTTATCTTTCCTAAATTATTATTCTTCATTTATTTTTATTTTTAAGAACTCCTTTTCATCCCACCTTGGAAGTGCTCTAAAGTTTTCTATAGATTATAACTGTGAAAACTCTATGTACCATAAACAATTTGTTAGCACTGTTCTCTCTTTGTCAACAACAAATGTTTTATTATTATTATTACATATAGTATTAGTTTTAATATGTTTATAGGCTCTTTGATGCGGTCACATACATGCAAGTTGAAATTTAAATGGTGCGTAGTTGCGTACTAAGTTGTTTAATTGGTTCTCATTCCTTCATAAGTCATTATCTTAGACTATCAATTTAATTTGATGACATACTTTTCTATTGACGTGCAACCCAAGCCAAATTTTGTTAGAACAATTTAGAGTACAGTAAAGCCAAAAACTGGCTAAAGAATCAGCACCATATATTAAATAGGTCGATTCCATTTATGTCTCAAGGAACCAAAACAACAATCTGTGGGTGACTTATCAAAGAGTTTTCTTCCCAAGCATCGTTTGTTCATCTTCTTGTCTACACACGTGGTAGAGGAATCTTCTTCTTTGGTAACCAATCTGGACATGACAATACGTTCCGTGACCTTGAATTTATACCTCAAAGTGTGCTCATATCTAAAAAGAGTTTATTGCTCAATATCTTTAGTTTGTATATATGTTGCTCAAAATCTAAAAATAATTTTTTTTTCTTTTTTCTCCAAATCCAAAGTAAAGGAATAACGTACCATACCTGTTATAGAATCAGTACTTCAAGTGCCAGTGGCTTTTCATTGATAATCAGGGGTCATGTGAAGCTCAACAGCACCAGTAAGGTTCCAGGGTTAACACTTACAAAGCTCCAGCAACTGCGTTGAAAGTAGCATAGACCACCCTTCTCCCCTCTGGACAAAGGAAGTCACTACAGATTAAACTTAATGTCCTTAGCTATTGATCAATCACAAAAACAAAGAAAACAATTATGGTGTGCCAACTAATCGGACATGAGCATAGCGAGATGAAACATTAGCCTATCACGCCCAAAATATTAGTGGTTAATATGTATGTATTATTTGGCCCTAAATGATTAAGAGAGGAAAATATTTGTCTGGTAGTACAGTTAAATTCTACAGTTTCCACATTGAGCAATACGAAGAATTGAAGAATTTTGTATTATTGGCATTAGCGAAAGAATCGAACATTTTTTACCTAGTTTTACACTTCTAACGCTAAGGTTAGGTTATTTGTTTACTGAAAGTTTGCTGAGGGAAAACGAACAAAAGATTCTGAATAAAATGCTCCCAAGAAAAGAAAAGAATCAGAAAGAAACTTCTTCTATCTATCCAGAAGGTAAGTCACTATTGGTTGCTCAGAGTTTGGTAAAAGTCCTTGTTGCTGTTTGAGCTTCTTTTACATCAAATCCACTCCGAAAAGTTTTCCTTTGGTAAGACTCACGGAGCAGTTTGATGATATGAAGTGATCTTTTGATTCAGATTGAGTTTGGTTCTTGTGGTTCCAGTACTCGATGAGTCTATGGTTTGGGTCAAGAGCTTCAATGGCCTGAAGAGAAAGATCAAGTTGTGTAACACAGTAAAAGATCATGGATACGTTTTGAGTGAAAGGGTTGGACTTAATGTTTTACCTGAACTGTAGACTGCGAGAGGAGACCAAACATTTGAAGCCCGTTAATACTTTCAAGCCGCGGTAAAGTAGTAAGACCAAGATTTGTGGATGTGTGTTTAACTCGCTGCAACACCATCTCCCAGCATTGTTGGGCCGAGACATTGAAGAAGCTCTCGTCTGGAGATTCTTCCAGAGTAACCTGAACAACAACAGAGGAAAGAATAGTCAGGTGTTGTTGTTGCTTTTGAAGTATCCAATAGAATGTTATTTAGGGGGAAAAAAGCTTTATACCCTGAACAATGGGCCCATGAGTCCTGCATCCAAAACCTCAGAGATGTAATAGCTCATTCTTGTTGGATCAAGCACGTTGTAGAACTTGACACGACTTGTGAATCCTGTAAATGTTGTAAAAAGACCGAAAACATCAACAACCTTTTGAGCAGATTTCTGATTTATGTCACTAAAGGGTTATTCGAAGTTTGTACCTTTTGGGAAAATAGCATGCTTATTGCACCAAAGCTTTCCAAAAATCAAGAAACCGAGGTTTATAGGCTCCACCGATGCACTAAAGTTCTCTGAAGTGTTTATCTCGCCACTGGTGCTGACTTCTTCTTCTTTAGGGTTTTCCAGACAATCCAACTCCAAGTCGATGTTCAGATCAAACGAACCTTCCTTTAGCTTCTTGTCCTCCTCCTCCTTGATAACTGAAATTGTCTTATTTTGATATTCATCACTGTGTTGAACACCTAACACCTTGGAAGCCCATATCTTTAAATCATCTGATTCCCCTTCCAATGCTCTCACCAACGAGCTTAACTCATCCATGGTGTAACGGAGGAGGACAAATCTATCCTTCTCTTCACATGAACACAGATCGTCCGAGTGTTTAAGACACGCGTATTCATCAGGCGAGCACTTGCAGCCAGAAGCAGAGAGATGCAAATCATAAAAGCATGAGAAGCATTCCCTTTCACAGTTTGAATCAAAGTCCTTCTCCATCTTCACCAAGCTCGAAGATTCCCTATCAATATCTGCAAGTCTTTCCTCTTCCATACGTAACCGAGCCTATAAACATTTTTAGGACAAAACAAAAAGCACTTTAGAAAGTAGAAACCATACTTTAAGTAACATAACTCAAGTAGCCACCGTTGTTTCTATTACCTGGACCGCGTTGGTAAGTGTTCCGTTCTTCCCACAGAAACTCTTCCATCTCAAGTTTGTCGTGCTTTCATTTCCAACAGAAGAAGCTGAGAGTTCCCAAAGAGCCTTTACAGCTTCATAAGCTGCTCCGAGGAGAAGTTTGTCATGAGAGAGAGAGGTCTTCCTCGTCTCTTTACTGTATAGCTCCACAGCGTTCTGTCCATGAGCCAACCAATCAACCGGAGCAACATTAACCGCTTCTGCACAGTTGAAACCGCAGTTGAATCCAGCATGATACGCCCTCGGGAATGTAAGTACATACTCCCCTGCATTCTGAACCACACGATAAACCTGGACTCCCTCATCTTTTAGAATTGAAGGTGAAAATTGAGTAACCTATATAACCAATAGAATAGTTAGTCTCTAAACATCAAAAAAAAAAAAAAAAAAAACAAATCTAATCTAATAGATGTTTTCGTCCTAACCAGGCCATGAAGTAGATCAGGCTGTTCTTCAAACAGATCAGGTAGATATTTTCTCATCGCCTTCTCGAGTGCGGTTGCATTGCTTCCTGGAACACCATACCATACTTTTGGCTCCCCAAAGTGATGATAATTTAGTGAATACAGATGATGGTCCTCCACATGCTGTTAAACCCAATAAAAAAAAAAATTAATTAACCATCCCACATCACTACTGGGGTTGAAAGTGTGAAAGTGTACTCACCCAACAAAATGAAGAAAAACACATTCCTACATAGAGCCATGGGACTAGAACACCAGAGATATCGCAATCCTCAAAAGAGAGAACAGAGCCAGGGAGACGCGGTAAGTTATTCAAGTTCCAGCCAGAGACTACGTACTGATCCATATCTCTATCCCCTTTCTTGTAAAACCCGCTTCCAAGTACCACGTTCTCCAAGTCAGCTCCATAATATACCTGAAACAATTTAAAAAAATGGCCTTAGATTAGTGATAAAATGTATGTGGTTAAGTGGTGTAAAAAAATGGTCTGTATCTATGTACCTCAACTTCATCTGTTGGTTGTTCAACTATCCGCCAGTACTCGCCTTCGATATCCTCCACAGACGGTGTCCATTTTGTTTCACCAACAGAGTCTTTCTTCTCAAAGTAAGCCTCTCTAAAATGCTGAGCGTATTTCTCAAACTCTTCCAGAGTAAAGTCTGAACCCGAGTTAAAGCCGAACTTCTCCTCGGCCTCAGGAGAGGAAGCAGGTTCAGAGGGAGAAGAACCAGAACCAGAGCCAGAAGCAGAAGCAGAAGCAGAAGCAGATCGTCTCCTAGAGGAACCCATCCTAGAGTTTCTTCTCCGTTTACGTTTCCTGCTCTTTGGTTTCTTCTTCATGGGTTCCCGGTTCTGAAGCAGGTCCACGTTCTGGATCCGAGTGGGAAACTTGGTATGCTCCCATATAGTCTTCTCCTTAAGCCGGCAAGGAGGCGTCCATGTGGGTGGTGGGATGATTCGACAGATACCATATGGCTCCGCTAGTGGACGTATCTTTTCTATATATGCAAGTGTATCTTCAAACTCCTAATGACCCCAAGAGGACGAAGTCAAAACATGAACAAGAAGAAAACGAAAACGAAAAAACAAGAAGCAATGAGTACCTCTAATGATGGAGAGAAAACAGGAGCTTCATCAACGATTGGTCTCTGCGCTTCATCTGGTAACCATCTAGCAAGAACCTTTGACATTATACAAAAAAGCATCATGTAAGATCAACGTTGTTTTAAAGATTTTAATCTTTTAAGAACTGCATCATATTATTATATATAATAACAATACTACTCTTACCTTTCGATGACGTGGACTAGTAGGTTGTTCCATGCTAGTGTCTTTGTCCGTATCCTTGTCTGGTGGATGATTCTTCAGAGACATATCCTGTAACATATACAGATTTATGTTTTAATTACGCCCAACAAAGAACTAATATTAAGAGTTAGACACTGTGTTCACCAGATCAAACAAACACCAAAAAAGAATGATGAACAGAGAACAAAACCAATCTAGATTTCAACATGAACGAATCAAATAAACATAAAAGAGATCTATGATTATGTATTAACGAGATCCGAAAAATAATTGTATTCTGTGACTGTTACGAATCTACCATGAACAAAACCAAAAGTATATAAACAGGTAATCTACAATCTAAATACTGTGGTTTGATTCAAGCAGATGAAGACAACGTTATATGGTTTTGAGCGATTAACAATAATAAACGGAGATTAATTGATTCAATTATCCATATATCAGATAAGTAATCAACAATGAAAGCTAACCTCGTTGATCTCAGATTGTGATTGAGCAACACTGAGATGTTCCATAAGGATTCAAATCACTCCACAGAGAAGCTAAGTTTCTTCGATTGAGAGCCAACGAAACTGAGAAAAAAAAAAGATAAGACAACGATGTTATAGAAAACATATATATCCAGACGTTAGACAAGTTAAAAGGCCTAACCCTAATTGAATTCAGTGGATCAACAACACCAACACCAAACTGAACAAACCAAAAAAAAAATTAATTCACAGGAAGACGAGTTTGAGAATTTCACAAGAAATAAAATTATTATTATTTTTGCAGATTTTGTTTACCTAATATTGCAAACGAGAGCGCTTCAAAGTTTGCCTAATTAATGCTTAGCAATTGAATTCGCAGTTAAAAACAGAAATACCCAAATCTGGGAAAATTAATGAGAGGGAATTAATTGACCTAGCCAGTAACCGAATCACAAGGAACACATATACAGATATATACAAAAACTCAACCGAACTTAACCAGCAAAAGGACTCATAAATTTCGATTAAATTAAAATATTAATTAATTAATTAAAGGTTTAAGAAAAAAAAAAAAAGGAAAGGTCGAAAAGAGATGGAGTTTACCACCTCAAATGAACGGCTGAGATTTTTGTGATTTCACGAGTTTTTTTACTTATGGAATATAAAAAAAAGTCGAAATATCGGAACTTGTAAATTGTACGATTGGATAAGAAAAAGGAAAAAATGAAATAAAAATGATTAGAGATGAGAGACAGAGAAAGACAAGAAAATGATTCGAAGATTAGTTTTCCCTGGGGGACAACGATGAAACCGGAGAACACCCGCACGCACGCACACAGTTTTTAACGGATCAGCGCTAGATCACTAAGCTGACGACACGGTCCACACAACTTACGGTACGATCCTTCTCTACATGTATTTTCACCATATTACCCTCAAGTTTTCTCTCTATTTGCGGTTGCATGCCATTATTCCTTTCTTCCGTCATCGTTGTCCTCGTCTTCGTCTTCAGGGTTTTTGTTTCTCTCCGCGTCGGGAAAAAAAAGAAGTAGTGTTACTTTGACCGTTTCTTTTTTTTTTTCATTTGAAACTAAATCTTTGACCGTTTCTTCTTTCTTACGAAAACGCGAATATAATTGAAATTTCATTTTTACCCCGTCATTTACTATTTCTTCTTTTTATAAACTGTTACTACTTTTGGAATAGATCATAAAAGGTACAAACAGTTAAAAATGGTAGATTGAATAAATTTAGATAAAATCAAGTTTGACTGCAAAAATCACTAAAATGCATAATGAAACAATGAGGAAAGCTAAAAGAAACAAAAAGTGCAAAACTAAGAAGATCAACTGTGAAGTACAACAGAGTACTTTTTAAATCGATCAGAGACGAGTCTTCTTATTTTTCTGGTTCTGTCTTGTCTTCTTCTACTTTTCTCTTGTTTGCGCTCATTCCAGGAGGACAATCCCTCACCTGACCAATAAAACACCAATAAGCACAATGCGTTAGAAATGGAGAATCTTTTACCGTAACAGATTGAAATTAGAGTAAAATAATTCTATACGTATCGAATTTCCACAAAAATAAAAATAAAGTAAAGGTGGGTGATTACAAGTCGAGCAACATAATCAGCTACGAAGGCGCTTGTGCTCTCACTCTCAGGGTTTGGCTGCAAAAAGCGTTATTATTATTTATAAAAGCAAGATCCTAGCTAGTACTTATCAAAAAAAAAGAAAGATCCTAGCTAGTACATTGCAAGGGAAACAAAAGATAACTCACGGTAAAAGGAGAAGTTGCAGTTGATTCAGTTTCTGCATTAGCTTTACGGTTCCTCCGGTTAACCCGGTTAGTTTGAGGATGAAAAACGCGGTTAACTTGATGGGGAATAAGGGGGTTAGTTTGAGGAACAACCCGGTTAACTATAAAAGGATTAACCAGGTTGACATGAGGAGGATTAACCAGGTTGACACGAGGAGGAATAACCGGGTTAGTTTGAAGAGGAGAGCTTCTTGATATTTAACCCAGTTACCTTCAAAAGGACCAACCCCGTTAACCTGAAGAGGAACAAACTGGTAAAATGAACTATCCCCATCATTTGTTTCCTAAACAAAAAAAAAAGTAACATTAGGCATCATGAAGATATTGCAGACAACTCATTCAACTTACAAATGATAATATAAAAAGGGAGAGACTTTACCTGTGGATGTGTGATGTGTTTGCAGGGATAACATTTAACAGATCGATCATCCTTTTGATATATGATTGTTGCATTACATCCACCACAGACCAGAGATTTAAGACTAGGCATAGGACGCCAGGAACTACAACAAGGACATTTCACTGTTCCTCCTGTGCTGCTTCTATAAGATAAATTAGCCTTACAGTTTTTACATGGAAGCCTAGCTGCAATCAGATGCCCTGTAATAACAAATCAAGATCTTAATTAACGATTCGATTGAGAAAAAAAGACCATTGCTATAACTTACAACGAATGAATAGAAACAGTTTGGTTTATAGATATATACCGAGATGAGGTGTGAATGGAACGTGACATTGTGGACAGATGACTCTTAGTCCTCCTGTTCCAAGCTCAGCAAAATGATATCTTCCTCGTCTGTTTGCTTGGTTCTGCATAGCTCTGAGAACACACAAACCAAAGAAGATTTAACAATCTAGAATTTCGAAACATCAAAGGGAAGAGCAAAAGATTTTGTTTACCTTGAAGATGATAAAAGAGTGTTTTTGATCATATGAAAAGAGATTATGAGTTAAAGCAAAAGGGTCTTTGTTGGTCCTTTTATTAACCATGAACAGTCATAAACGTACGTTAAGCAACTCTTCATGTATAGAACTTTAATGTAATTTTATTAACTTGGAGAAATTCTTATCTATTTTAGCTTAACTTTTCCCATATATAAAAATTCGTAAAAGAATGAACATGAAAATTCGTCTCCATTTCTCCATTGTACGTAGAAAAAAATAGAATAAGATCTTTTATTTTAAACACATCCACCCGCGCCTTATACAAATACATCATTTCTTAAAAAATGTTTAAGACGCGGCTGGATGTGTTTCAAATAAAGTATATATGTATGTGTAGTCAAATGTATCTTATTCTTTTCAAAAATTTGTTTTATGCCAAATGCACATCATTGTTTAAGACATTAGTGTTTAAGACGCAGTTGGATGTGTTTCAAATAAAATAGATGTACAAGAGATTTGTTTAATTAGGAGTTTAAGATGATTTGTTTTAAAATGACAAATTTATTGTTATACAAGCACAATTTTTTTTAAAGTCAGTGTTATAGAATTACTATTTGATAAATTGCGTTTGAAATCCAATGTCATTAAATATTTTAAATTATAATTTTCAGAAGTCTTCTTATTATTTTAGAGTGTTTAGCTAGAGTTTCTTAGTTTAAAATTTAAAAATACTATTTGATAAAATGTTTTGAAATCTAATGTTATTGAAAATAGTTTAATTTATAATTTTCAGGTGTTTTCTAATCATTTTAGAATGTTTAGGTAAAGTTTCTTTTTAAAAAAAAAATCAAATCTCATAATTTTATATGTGATTTTAGAATGGTCTAACGAAAATCATGTTAAAACTCAATTGATCTAAAATCATTAAATTTACTAAAAATCGATTCATTTCAAACTCTAGACTTAATACACTCCATGTAATAATATTTGTTATTAATATGTGTTTCTTATTCAAACTAAACTTTGGGGTAGTAATAAGGGTGATTTTTTGAAATGTACATAGTAGAAGAAAAATTATGCATTGGTATGTGTGTCAATTTGGTATGATATTGGATGAGTTTCTCCTTCTCCGTGCGTGATCATTCGTCAAGGCAATGTTGTATATAACACTATAATATAATTGTTAAATATATAATACAGAACAATCATTTAACAACAACTAACACTATGTGGAGAGAGGGAGAGATTCTAAAGCTGCATTTCTATTATATGTTTCTCAGATAGAATAGCACACAACAAACTACTACATTTCATTTTGAACTGTTCATGTTCTCCAGAGTTGGTGGATAACAATCATAAAGTGTTTTGATAAAAAAACAATCATAAAGTGTAGGAAAACATACGATTTGCGGAGTAGTCAGTGGCACTGTCGCCGGAGTTTTCCATCTTTTTCAATTATGAAACTTAATATCATATCCTATACTATACCATATTGTATTTCTACATGGTATAATCTTTGTTTTACCGATTGAAAGTGTTTAACACCTTTTTGGCCATTATCGATTTTCAATAATATAGTATTGTATGTTGTTGCTTGTATTTCCTAGTCTTAATCAATAAATATAAACTATTTGATTCATAAAAATGATACAACAACAAAATATAACATATGTCTTTTACTGTAAAACTATATTTCTATTTTATGTTCAATAAATAAAATAGAACTAAACAAATTTTACATTTTAGACAAATAAGAATCGCGAGGCAGAAGAGAAATATGATTAGCAGAGTGTTGGTTGAGTTGCCAAAGTTGATGAGAAAAAATAAACCACCGCATAAGATGAAAGAGAAAAATAAACGTTGAGAAAAGGTAAAGAGAATACGAGTGGTGATGGTGGTCAGAGGAAACAGTGGAGACAATGCCGACAATGGTGGAAGCAATGATGGTTGTAAAAAATAAAATAATTGGCATATGTGATGGTAGTGTTACAAATAGAAATGACTGAGGCGGAAAAAAATGAAATGGTCGGAGATGGAAGAAGATAAAATTATTAACGTAGAAGAAAAGAAAATATCTGGTGTGTGTAATACCAAAAAGTAAAAAATCAATTAATACATGATCTATACTATATTAAAAGGGTTATATGAACATCAGAGAGTGTGTCCACGTAGGCTTAAAAAATCAACCAATGAAAAACTTGATTTTTGCCACGTCACGTCAGCTTATTAGAAAATGAAAAAAAATTGGGTTCTTTGTGTCGACTCATCCTATTTCGTTTTGGCCCAAATCGACCCACTTCCAAACCCTAATATCGTATGGAAGTGTCTATCAGTTCTGACTCACACCCTTCGTCTTCTCCTTTTCATGTTCATTATCTCTGTTACTGCGATCCATATCCTATCAATCAATATGTTCTTCACTCCCATCTTTATGGATTCTTTTCAACTCCCTTTTTATTTCTTTTTTTCCCCATTAATTTCAACCCTAAAACAGGGATCTGAAACAGTACAATCGTCCAATGTACCAGAGAAACGTCGGCTCTAGGTTACAAGGCTTCAACCTCAGTCACAAACAAACAATCTAATAGCAGAGAGGAGAATGGTATGAGCAAAAGAAGGCTCGAGAAACTGAGTCCCGACCCCGAATTGAACACCAGCAGTCGGCATTCCGGTGGGCCGCGACTTCACGATGGGGCGTCCACAATCAGCGCAAGATCCGTCGACAGTTCACCATCATGCTTGATCACCTTCAGAGGAGCCCCGCGGCCGCAAAATGCCGGGATCTGAAGACCCGACTCCAAACCCTAACCGCTTCCAGATCATCCGTAGCGCCGTCGTCACACAGGTCCGAGAAATCCGCGCACTCCGCCTTCGTCGTTCCGTTGGAGAGAACAGACCACACCTGAAAGGAGAGCAACCAGAAGAACCGCCATCCCCTTCGATGGTCCCATCGTCGGCAGTCTCTCTTCACCAGATCCGACACAATAGCTCTAGATCCCGATGATCAACTTGTGGTACCGGCTTCTACTCCGTCGTCCTCAAAACAGAGCGTGTCAGCCAGAAGATCCGACAAACCACCAGGACCGTTGAGCTAACGTTGAGGCCCGCCGCTACAGAGACCTACCCGTATCTCGGAAAAGAAGGAGGAGTGCCTCCAAATAACGCCAAAACGAAACTGTTCCGACAACGTAGAACGAGATCCGAAAGAGAAAAGGGGTGGGAGACCGCCGACGAACCGACAAAGTCGCCGGAAAGCTGAAACTATGACAATGAGATCCACCGGAAAGTCTCCAGTCGTCCTGTATTTTAAAGCCATCTCAGCCGAATCAGAACTACTGCCTTCCAGTTCGTCCTGTGACCTATGTTGTTCTCCCATACCAAAAGATCATCATCCACCAGCGTATTGCCTTCCGGTTCGTACTAGGTTCTTAAGTGATTTTTTTTTGTCTTCTTTTTTCCACACGTTTGAAACGCTCCCATCATACAACACATGAATAACAACCACTTCTTATGCAGCTCTGTCACTGTCTATTTAACTCTGTAGGATGATGCCGGGCAACATTCAGTTGATTTTTTAAAGAGAATTTATGTTCTTTGACACATGCTCATGTTGAGTTTAATGAGTTTGGTGGAAGCTCAATGTTAGCAAAGATGATTTCTACTTGACACCAGCAAATTATATTAAAGAACTTGAGGAAACTATGCTTCAGATTAACATAGATGGATTCAAGTTACTTCTCTTTATATTCATTTTCTGGGTAAAATCTGGTTTGAGTTATTGAAAAGTCTTTATACTAACGAGAACTATGCAGTGTCAGATTATTTATGTTGTGGTGAGGTTACGAAGGGAATCTCTAAGAGTATCTGTTCTGAGGAAGAATCATGTTCCTATAAAAGGGCCGTATTATCTGTTGTAGAGAAGACTCTGGACATGATATATCAGAAGAGTTCATCCCTTAGCAAGGTAGTTTAGTTACCATGTTCATATCTATTTATTTACACAATTATTGTTTCTGTTTGAAGATCAGGTCGCACGTGTTTGCAACAGCGTAGTTATAATATATACCATCATTGATTCCATTGCTTGGCTTGCAAAGTTAAAGGTGTGCTCTAGATATTTATATAGTCATAGTTGAACTATATAAACAATGTTAAGACTTATATCTCACTCTAATTATTATTCTTTTGCAGCGCTTATCAGTTTTATCTTGAACCACCAACTTTTATTGGAAACACGTACGGTATGTTACAAACTGCTGATACATTTTATTTGATTTCAGTAGTTCACATATTAGGAAGAAACAGGCTTGAGATTAACGTACTGTGTGACATGCATCTTTGTGGAACAGCTTGAGAGGCTTTTCCAAAGGAATTAGTTAGGTGTCTGTAGTGAAGCTTTCGCTACAAGTTGTAGCCTACAATTAGGCCTGGAGCGGCTCCAACGGCTCCTGATATGCGAGTTAGACTATCTCAGATAGAGCCTGACTTCCTAACCAGGTCAGTTATTTTCCTTTACTGTTTAAACCATCATGGAATCCATTTTGTTATCTTATCATTTTCGTGTGATTCCTTCTTTGCAGAGATTAATGAAGGGTCAAACTAATAAGGATAATTCTAAGGGTTCACGATGTTTTTTTTTACTTTTTTAAAGTTTAACTTTTAAAGCGATATGTATTCATTTCTTATGATTAGATATTTGAGCTTATAAGGTCTGTCATACACTCTGATGCCAAATTTCAAATATCATCTGGTTTATGAAAATTAAGCCTACCAGTTTTAGGAAGATACAAGTATTGTTGTATATATGAAAATATTTTTGGGTTCGCACAAAAGTAAGCTCAAAGGTTTTGTTACTCTTTAACATGTTTCTCCCAAGAAACATAGAATCGGAGCTCTTTGCGTTTGCATCATCACGATTTCCTCTCCCACATGTAATGTTATAGAGAACAATTGAATTAAGTAAAAAATATATATATAATTTGAAACCAACTAAAATATTATTTATACATCCGTCACGTTTTATATACACATTTCTCTAAAATACTTTTTTGGCATGAATTACTATATTTTCCAGAATAAAAATCGAGAAATACAGTGTTCTTCTCTCACATAATGACAATATTTTATAAGAAACATAAGCTAATTCTTGAATATAAAATAGTCTTAATAGAAGGATAATTCTCTCGAATAGTTTTTTTTAAGTGTTTGTCACAAAAATAGCCTCCAAAAAAAATGACCAAAATAGTTTTTTTTTTTTTTTGAAATTTTTAATATTTATTTTTTATTATTTTAAATTTAAAATCTTATCCCCAAAACGCCACCCTTTAACTCTAAGCTCTAAATCTAGATTAATTAACCCTAGGGTAAAAATGTGTGTTTTACCCTTTAATAAAACTTATTTTGGTCATTTTCTTTATTGAGAACTATATTGTGACAAAAACTTAAAAACGGCTATTTTAGAGAAATTCTCTTATAGAATATTAAATTTGAACTAATATCTCAATAGTATATTCCGTTAGTAATGTGTTCTATAAATATAAATTTAATATAGTCTTATGTTTTAATATAATAGATATAACTGAAAATTACCTCAAATCAAAAAGCATACTAGAATCAATATAAGGATGTACGTAGTAGGAGAGGAATATTTTTAAAATTAAAAACCTACTAATAATTATATCACAATAATAAACAAACTACAAAGACAAGGGTTAAAACAAAAATAAAACAAAAATATAGCTAAACATATAAAAAAGCCTAGAGGAAACACATAAACGAAAAAAACTAAAAAAACTAAAAACCAAAGATAATTAAATACTTAGGAAGAACAACCGAAAACAATGAACCTCCAAAACTGAGAAATTAAAAAAAAAAAGATATTATAGCCCTAAGACACAACTGAAAAGTATGTAAAAAAAGAAAAGTTTAATGAATTTTTTTTATCATAGTTTCACATTCGTGTGGTTAACTATATAAGATGAAAAACAAATACTTAATGTTGATAACGATCATTAATCCCAAATTATGAAAGATTAGAGATCCATATTACTTGATATCTCTTAAAAGATCATAGTGCAAGATAATTAGTCATAACTCCAGAAACATTTTTAGCTAAAAAAAAACTCCAGAAACATAAATTAAAGTTTCAAATGAAAATTAAGAAGAAAAAAATACAGGTAATAGATACCACGTAGGAAGTCAACAAATATCAACGATTAAGAAAAAAATAACACCAAACTCAGTGTGTTAATCATGCAAATCATTTTTTATTTAAAGAATTGTAAGCATATTTTGCAATAGCAAAAATATGTCGTATAGACTACATTGTGTTAGCAAATCATATTCCAAATTTATAAGAACCAAAGGAAAATATTGAAATTTATAAAACCAGTAAATATTTATAAAGAATATAAATCAAACAAAACAATCCACATAATAGTATAAATGATAAATTAACAAATTTAAAATATCTAACCGCGCGTAGCGCGGTAAAATCCCTAGTATACATAAATTATCATATCCAAGCATTTGCAATGGGTAGAAACTTAATTTCTCTACTAATAACATACATTTTCTTAAATCTCTAAATGCTTTTTTTGTCGTCCCCTCTCAAAGTTTAGTTTAAATAAGAAACAAAACAAAAACTAAGTCTTTGTTTTGAGATTTATATATCAGATGCTTCTTTCACACACTCAAAACCAAATCGAGATTACAAAATATTCCAACGGTACGTATGATCATATGACACCCCTTTGAGAGGAAAAAAAAACAAAGCAGGGGGTTATCAACTGCGATTTTCAGAAGTTTTTAGAGCCTTTCCAGAACATAGATTCTGTTTTAAAAGAGTCTTAAAAGCCTGAAAAAAGCTTGGATCATATGTACAGAAGAAAGACCGTAATTAAGTTTATAAAAGGGAAAAGCAAACCAAAATCCAAAATGAAGCAATTCTAATGCAGATAGTAAAAAAGGGAGAGTCTGCAGCTATCTAGAGTGGAGGCCGTTGCAGTATCCGTTATTGTATCTTACATCAGCCATGCCATTGGGAGCTTTCTTGGAGGTTCCATTGACGAAAACGCTTTTCGGACAGTTACTAATCAGATGATGAACAGAAGCTGGATTCATGACTGTGTCTAGCTCACCACACGATGCTGCAATGAGTCCTGCACAAAAAAAAAGAAAGAAAAGAATGTAAGAGTTTGATGTGTTGATTCAAGAGACAGATAGATGTAAAAGTTTGGAATGGGTCCGAACCTATGAAGAGAGGAGAAGCTTTGCCGGGTCTGGATTTGTACTCTGGGTGGAACTGAGCACCAATGAAGAAAGGATGGTTTGGAAGTTCAACAATCTGCCAATTAGTCAAAGGATTTGAGTTTGCAGCAAATGTAGACAAACAGATTTTTGAAGGATTAAAAAAAAAACAGACCTCCATGCGTTTGCCAGTTTCATCTTTGGCAGCAAAAGAGAGACCTGCCTTCTCTAGCCGCTCAACCATATCAGGATTCACCTGCAACAATTGTGTATCTCTATATCAACAACTCCATTTTTCTTTTCATTTTAACTAATAAGATATTCAAGAATCACTATAGAAATTTATACCTCGTATCTATGGCGATGCCTTTCATCCACAGAGCTTTTGTTCCCGTAACTGTAAGTAGACAGAATGAGAATCATCATGGTAAGTAAGTAACCCTGTAGCGGTTACAGAGTAAAACTTTTAAATCAATGGTTCTTACAGTTTAGCAGATTTGCTGTCTTTGACTGTGAAGATGGATTTTCTTGATCCTAAGCGCATAGTGCCTCCCATATGAGTTCTTGAGCCCTAAACCCCAACCAAGCACAGAAAATCAGTTGAGATCTAAGCAGGACAGATGCATTGCAAGTAAAGAGAGGGAGAATCTAAGAACCTCAGGCATGAATACGATGCACGGATGTTTAGTGTCAGGCTTGAACTCTGTGCTGTTTGCGTCGTGCAAGCTGAGAACTGATCGTGCAAACTCGATGACAGCGACCTGCATCCCTAGGCAGATACCGAGGAAAGGGATTTTGTTTTCACGAGCGTATTTTGCAGCAAGAATCTTTCCTTCCACTCCCCTGTCACCAAAACCTCCAGGTACAAGAACTCCATCTACACCCTAAGAAGATAATAGACATGAGCGAGAAAACACACACGCAGAAAGGCTTCTAGATGATTGAATGTGGTAAAATGTCAAACCTTCAGCAACTTCCAAGCAGCTTTATACGCATTTGGATTCTGCTTAAACCAAAAAAAAAAAAAGACAAGATTCTTGTTTACAAACTTGTGAACACAAACAAAGGCATACATGTGTAGAGTCATTAACGGACCTCTTTCTCAGTTTCTTTTTCGAGATCACAAGCTGGAACCCAGTCAACTACGAGCTTTTTGCGACAAGCGACAGAAGCATGTAAGAGAGCCTACCACACGAAGTTATCCAAACGTGAGTTTGCTGAGGCAAAATAAATCTACTGCCCCCATGACCATGAGGTGATTGTGTAAGTTGGTACCTTCAAGATGGAGAGATAGGCATCAGAGAGGCCTGTATACTTCCCCACAACAGCGATTCTCACCTGGAAATTAGTTTAGTGCGTTAAGAAAAAGACATTGAGGTTACGGTTTATAAGGAGTTAGTGAAAGGTGAGACCCACCGGTACATGTAAGTTGTCACATAACTCGGCTCTTGAAGTCCATTCCTCTAGAGATGGTTCTTTAACAATACTGTTTCAGTAATAGCAGAGATCACTTCCAATCCATTTGAGTCGTAAATCAAACCAACCAAATAACAAGTAAACAAAGAACAAAAAAAAAAAAAAAACTAAAATACATACCCAGCAAGATTGAGCACTTTCGAGATTGCCAAGTGAGCCTTCTGATCCTGTTCAAGAGAGTATGCACACACTGAGCATTTTTTTCATGATGATATGACTTAAAATTACATTTAGTTGAGAAGAAGGTACCTTAAGCAACAGAGGAATGTGCCAAATGTTGGGAACATCATAGAGAGTGAAGATAGACTCAAGCTGAAACAAGAAACACAAGCTTGTAATAAATAACCGAGACTTAAACTTAAAAGTAGATAACATAACAACAAGGAAAGCATCTTTTACCGGGACATGGCAAAACTGAGATAGCTTTTCTTTCACATTCTCCTCAAGTGCCTGAATGAAGAAAAAACTTTTGATGCTTTTAAATCAGACTCAAATTGAAACAAGATTATGAGTCAAGATGGAGACGCAACGCAAGCAAAAGCAAACCTTTGTGCTCCGACAAGCTAAGATATCAGGTATCAAGCCCAAGCCTCGTAGCCCCCGGACACTATGTTGTGTCGGTTTAGTTTTCTGAAAAGGACACAACAAAAAGAAAATGAAGATTATGTAGACATATAGAATCAAATGATGTCACATCATGACTGCTTCATTTCAGGAAAAATTATCTACCTGTTCACCAACAACATTAAGCACAGGCACGAGGCTGACGTGGACCAGACACAAATTCCCTGTGCCTGGACTCAACCACCAACCAAAAGATTCTCTAGTTAATTTCATCAATTATCCAAAACATATTTTCTTTTGCTTTCACGGATTCAAATGGATACTTACCTACACGGTAAGAGAATTGGCCAAGTGCCTCGATAAAAGGTGCGGATTCAATATCACCTGCGAACAAAAAAGAATCTCTGTTTACACAGAAGAAGAAGAAGAAGAAGAAGAAGAAGAAGCAAAAGCCATAAAAAGAAGAGTAACAATTGTATAACCTATAGTTCCTCCTAATTCGATAACGCAAATATCAGCAGGACCCTCCTCTCCATCAACAGGGATGGCAGCAACTCTCTCTATCCACTCTTGAATTGCATCAGTGATATGAGGAACTACCTAATATCATCACAACCACAAGACTTTAAAGGTTAAAAAAGAAACCAACAACCGATAGAGAGAGGTTAGAGAAAAGGTTAATGATAACCTGAACAGTCTTTCCCAAATAATCTCCTTTCCTTTCTTTAGCAATCACATGCTGTTGTGACAAAAGACAATTAAGATGATTTAGTAAAACTAACGCAACCAACAAGTAACTTCCAGTTAGTTGAGATCTAAGATCTTAACCTGGTAAATTTTCCCAGTAGTGATGTTATTATCTCTGGTTAGTTTGATATCTAAGAACCTCTCGTAGTTTCCAAGATCAAGATCCACCTTTTTTTTTTTTTAATTCCAAATCACATCAAACAAAAACATTCAAAAGTTGTCTTCTTAAAGTTGTTTTTTTAAAGAAATAATTAGTCATTATTTATAAATATACCTCACCACCATCGTCCAAAACAAAGACTTCACCGTGCTCAAAAGGAGACATGGTTCCAGCATCAGTGTTTAGATAAGGATCTGGAGATTAAGTGCTCCACGTAAGCAAAAACATGGCAAGAGAAAAAGAGTAACAGAGAAGAGAAAAAGTTACCGATTTTGATAGAAGTAACACGGAGACCACAAGCTTTAAGGAGAACACCGATACTACTTGCGGTTACTCCTTTGCCTAATCCACTCACAACACCTCCTGTTACTAGCACGTATTTCATCTTCTTCCTTCTGCTTTTCAATCTAATCAACTAATCCTGCAAAGAAATCAACAACCACCAAATCAGTAAAACCCAACAAGTTATCTGTTTCATAGTCAACAATCTAGAAACAGGGGAAAGCTCGAAGCTTCTTTTAAAAGAAAAAAAATGCTTAAGTGATGATTTGGGGGTTTAATATCCCTTTGTCCAAGCAAACAACCCAACCGCAAGATAAAAAAGTTTTATAGGTTCAAATCAGTATTAAAAAGGGATGGCTTTTGGACTAAAACCGCTTGCATTCCCTCTGTATTAAACCAGAGAGAGAGAGGGAGACAGAGTGTGTGAACCAGAGACCTGCGTTTAGCCGGCGGCTTCGATCTCTGGAAATAAAATGGAAAAGAGGTGTTTTTGGTTACTGGGTTTTGATGGGTTTATCAGATAAGGATAAAAGGGAGGCGAGAAAAGCGTGAGAATGATGAAGACAGAGTGAAGAAGGGTTTGTTTAGGTTGATGCCATTGCCATTGACAACGGAATCCGTTTTTATAAACAAGAGAAACAGTAACTTATATAGCTGCGACCGCCTCTCTCTCTCTCTCTCTCTAAACCCCTATGTTAAAAACGTAAACCCTCTCACCCGCATTTTTCTTTTAATAAATATTATCAAATACGTATCTTCTTGGACATACGTATTTGATTTTCTATAAACGGATTATCACTATATATTTGCGGATACGACAATATGTAACCCTAGTTTATTTCATCTCTATTACACAGTTCCAAAAAGTGCTCCAGTATTTGTTTTGTTTACCGACGTAAGTGGGCCAATATATTTGGAAAAATTATGGAGGTGAACTGTATGGTTAATAGCAGCGTTTAAGAAATTGTTAGGCAATAATTAAACGCTTCCTAAAAAATTAGCGACTAAGGGCCAGACTAGTGTAACCGCAGCTGTTACGGATGCGGATGCAGATGGTTGTGGTTTTAAGAAATTTTTACCATGATACTGCGGTTAGAAATTGATGTGTTTGCGGGATACTTATGACTGGTAAACCACCAAATACAACAGCGGTTAAATAATAAATTAACAATATTTATATTTTATATAATTACAAAACTAATATATATTAATAAAAAAAATTATTCCCGACTAATCCTCGTAAAATTTCTGATTTAGAATAAATAGTTAGTCCTATACCAACAACCCAACCCAAGCCTAGCGTATTGTCAAACATGGGTTATATGTAAAACCATTTTCTTAAAATCTCATTTAAATAATTTCATTTAAATAGTTTAAAACGGTTCAATCATCCTAATTCAGTTTGAGTTGATCTAAATCTATCTAAACTACTTTAGATTGGTTAAATTAAGTAACATCAAAGTGAATATGACTAATTTATTTATATCATTTTTACCATCACTTATCTATAATCAGTTCATGATTTTTTTTATTTTTTAGTGAAAGTTCAAAAGCTTGTCTGTTTTTTTTTTTTTTGCTATATTTAATTTTTAAAATTTCATCAAAATAATTATTATTAAACATAAAATTAAAATATCAAATACATACACACAATTTTGTTAACACCCAAACTCCATATAAGTTATGAATAATTTACTAGTCCTATATAAAAGGTCTAGTTACCGACTAGAAATTTCTTAATAGCATTACTGTTGGACCCAAAAATAGCTAAAGATAAAATAGGCTCAAACCATTAGTACTCGACTTCGATCCAAAACTCGGATAAAAGGAGAAGCCCATCAGTTTGACTCCAAAAAGGCCCGGTCAAAGTAAGCATGTTATAAAGAACGAGACGAGGTCAGCATGAACGAGGATGCGATCCCGAGGATCTAGAGGTCGTTGAAAGAGATCAGTAGGGGACACACTTATAAGAGGAGAAGATATCGAGATAGAGAGACACACGTGAAACCCTAGAGAGACCTAACCACATTCATCAACCTCGACCTTAAGCTCTAAGTGGTCTATTTCGTAGTCCATCTGAATTGTATTTCGATCTCATTTCCATTATTGTATTCAATCACACTTAATCAGTAAAAGCCTATTTTCGTCAACCGGAATCTGATTATATCGTTGTGTTCTAAGGATATTGTTGTCCACATCCTTTTTCTTTCCTACTTTTTACATTCAAAAACTACCAAATAGTTAGTGTGGGTTTTAGGATCCACGATTACTATGTGGTTTTTATTATTTTTATAGGTGTTAGAAGAAATGTATGCTTATGCAACATTTTTATTCTTTGATGGGAATATATGAAAGGTTCAATAGCAAATTAATCAAATAAATACAATAAAAAATTATCAAATGAAATTTTATATTATTATACAAACATAAAAATAAAATATCAATAGCAAAAGATACATGTATAGTTTATAAAAAAATTATTTGAAAATAAATAAACATCATAGTAAAATGTTTATAACTTCATGCATTGAGTCATCACCAAATAAATTATATAAGTACAAAATGTTTATTCGCAGCCAAGGGGTTTTCGTAGATATTGTCCAGATCCATGCATGGGTTCAAGGGTCACAGTTGTTGGCCACTCCGGAGTCGGAGACGCTGGATCAGGGCTTGGTCACTCTTCCGCCACAGCGGACGCACCCATCCACCCAAGGTTATGGATGTTTGTCTTCTGTTGGGCCTTTCTTTTTCTTTTGTTGCTTTGCATGTTCCAACTTTTGGATTTCAGGGCTCATCTATATCATTCAGTAAGGTCCGGGCATATAAATTGAAAACTTAAAAACTAAATCGGAACCAAACTAAAAAAAATAAACCAGAATCGAATCGAGACCGAATATCCAAAATATATTTTGTATACTTAAAAATATTAATTATATTTATTTTTAAAACTAATAGAAATTATACTAGTTATAAACTGAACTATCCTAAAATGAATTACAAAATAGTTTTTATCCAAAATATTTAAAATTATCTGAATTACCATAACAAATCAAAATTTTCAAATATTTCTGGAATATTTAGACTTATTTAAATTACCGATATTTTTAACTGAAAATCAGACATTTGCCAAATTTTCTGAACTTATCTGTAAAACTGAAACCGAACCAGAACCGAATTACACCAAAATTTATTGGATATTAGTTGGTTCCTAATATTTTTTTCCAAACTGAAACAAAACCCAAAGCAACTGAACCGAAACGTAACCAAATTTCATAAATAACCATGTTTTAAAAACCGGACCGGACATCAACTCACTATTACTATTGGTTTGCTGGTCAAACTGGTTTAACCAGTTAGACCTGATTTTCTATTTTTCAAAAACTATGAAAATATAATCATATGCTTACATACTGAATGCTGAAAATAATAATTATATGGTTCACTCTTTGTTCCATATCATTAGCTAAAATAATAAATAATAAAGATAAACATGGCTGTGTATACATTAGTTAACACAACTTTCTGAACTAATGAAATACTATGTAAAACTGAAACTGCTAACAGACAAATATTAAAATTCAAGTTACCGTACTGTTTTTTTTTTACAACAGAAATCTCAAATTTTTATGATTATAGAAAAATGAAAATCTTGTATATGAGAGCTAAAGAGGGGACTATACCAACTTTAAAAATATAAATAAACTTTAAGAAAAAGAACTAGATGGTGATCAAACATTGATTATAATTTTATAATAAAACTATACAATCCTAATAACAATTAAAAATATTTAATTATGTGTTAATTTTGTAGAACTAGATTTTCATGATAACCAGGGTCACTGATTTTACAGGTTTTTATCTGGTTTTGACGATTTTCTCAATTCCAGATTTTTAACCTAACTGGGTTTAGTATATTTAACAAGTCAATGACATACTAGTTATACCAGCCGGTCATGTCCGGTTTTTAACACACTGTAAATAACTGAACGGTTCCTATATCCGTAAAGCAAAAAAAAAAAACTAAAAATCGGAAAAAACAAACTGGAACAAAACCAAAAAAAAATGAACGCTCAGGCTAGGGTTCAATGCAGAGTTTCACATCTTTGTGTTAGCAGTAATTTAGTTTCCAAAACTGGTCCTCTCATATTTCTACCAACTTTTTTGAGGTTTGTACCATCAATTTAACTTCTTGAATCATTTTGGATTTCAAATTTTCTAAGTTCATCACTTGTAATTATTTGTTCGTTATTAATTAATGAAATTTACGTTTCTATCAACAAAAATCTTGCAATGTTTTTTAGGATAAATATATCTGATTTGTCGAGAAATATATATATTAGTATATTTTATATTTTACTATGTTTTAATAAAATTTTGGTAAATTGTAAATGTTTTAATGTAAGGTTTGATTGATTATTAGAGTTTTTGGAAGAAATAAAATTAAGCATTCTAAACATAAGATAACTTTTATGATAAATAATGCATTAGATGAAGTACCTTTCACGATTTTATCATGTTTAAATTTGAATACAAGATAGGTGATATTTCATGTCCTCTGTTTTGGCTATCGAATGTAAAATCCAAGGTTTTGAGGACATAACTTATTGGCCTGTCTTTGCCACTTTGAGTCATATCCGACCAATTAAATGGACCAGTACAACGGTATTAACTACTCACTATTTTTTTCTCACGCTAATTTTATCTTTCTTTTTCAATATCTTTTTGTTGTGGTTGTCCATTTATCCTTTTTGGTCTAAGTGTCCATTTATCTTAATTGTACAACTTAGATAAATGTGCATCTTACAACTAAGCTGATAGATACAATAACCAGTTATGTAAATAACTAATTATTATTCTTTACAAGTAATAAATTTTAATTTTGGAGTGATGACGTCCAGTCAGTTTATTGGTTCAAATTTTGTTTGAGTTTGATGGTTTTGAATTTTAGTTTATAGAATATAAATGTAAGTATGTTTGAATTTCGAGGTTTATTTAAAATTCGTTTTAGCAAATTATAATTATTTAAAATGTTGTTTTTCAGTGTGTTTTAAATTATGTAAAGTCTTTAACTTTGATAAATTTTGAGTTTTGGTTACACTTATCAGGTTTTTTTTTTGTTATAGAGATTTCAACTAAAAGAAATTTATTAGTGTTTTTTTTGTTGATCCTCGATATTCGGCTAGTTGAGACCAGACCGTTTAATCTCCGAAAACTTGTCCACTGGTGCCAAACAAATCCGGTTTCTCGTAATGTGAGTTAGATACTCATGCCAACTGGCCACATAGATAAATAGTTTAAGTTTAAAGTTTTAGACATGGATTTTTTAGGGATTTTCTGAGCCGCCCTCACCCGACTACATCCCTTGGTTAATTTATTAGTGTTGATAGCATAATGATAGTGCAAGAAAATTAGTTTTGGCATTGATAAACTTAATCCATATAATGGATATATAGAGAACATCTCGAGTTTGTGTAATATATATAGAAGGTTGCGTCTACCAATGAAAACTAGCTATTATCTTTTTCTTTTCAAAGAAAAAAAGAAATTAGTTTTTTTTTTGTATTCCAGGTTAAAACCTATCAGAGTTTAAATTATATTGGTTAAATTCGGTTTTCTTTTGCCGGTTTACCTTAAGTTTGGTTTAGTATAGATTGTATATAAAGTGAACGTTGTACATTGATTTTAAACTAATGAGAAATATCTTTTAATCTGTAACAAACTTTCTCATCTCTTCTCTCTCGATTCTCTCTCGATTCTCTCTCAGTCCTGATTCGTAATATGGTATCAGAGCCATCTGAGCTCGTTTATTCGTGATTCTTCCGTTGATTCGTGTTCTTCTCAAGCTCACGATGGTATCGGTGAAGAAGATTCCGCGAAAATCGACTCGCGTAACTCGCAAACCGATCCGGTCCACCGATGTCGATGATTCACCTCCGCCTTCTCCTCCGGTAGCTCAACCTCGCAACACCGGAGCTCCGCGAATGGTGATACCTCCTGAATCGATGGATCCGAATCAATCTCCTCTGTTTATGCATAATGCCGATCATCCAGGTTTACAACTGATTTCTCTTAAACTGGATGGATCGAATTATGATGATTGGAATGCAGCTATGAAGATTGCTCTAGATGCGAAAAATAAGATAGGATTTGTAGATGGAACTCTCACTCGTCCTGATACATCCGATCCTACTTTTCGCTTATGGTCTAGATGCAATAGTATGGTGAAATCATGGTTGTTGAACTCAGTTTCTCCTCAGATCTATCGCAGTATTTTGCGCTTGAATGATGCTGCAGATATTTGGCGTGATCTTCATGGTCGCTTTCATATGACGAACCTCCCTCGGACGTTTAACTTGACTCAAGAGATTCAAGATCTCAAGCAAGGATCCATGTCTCTCTC
The DNA here is from genome assembly GCF_020379485.1 of Brassica napus. NCBI lineage: Eukaryota > Viridiplantae > Streptophyta > Magnoliopsida > Brassicales > Brassicaceae > Brassica > Brassica napus. The sequence goes on from NC_063448.1 coordinate 22,507,494, forward strand.
GGATTACTACACTACTCTAAAGACACTTTGGGATAATTTGGAGAGTGTAGATGAACCAGATACACCTTGTGTTTGTGGGAATGCAGAAAAATTGCAGAAAAAGGTAGATAGAGCAAAGATTGTTAAGTTTCTTGCTGGCTTAAATGACTCTTATGCAATCATTCGAAGACAGATCATTATGAAGAAAGTTTTGCCCTCTCTGGTTGAAGTATACAACATTCTTGATCAAGATGATAGTCAGAAAGGCTTCTCAACGGCTATCACTCCGGCAGCTTTCAATGTTTCTGAGAATGTGCCTCCTCCAATGGCTGAAGCAGGGATTTGTTATGTTCAAACTGGTCCTAATAAAGGAAGACCTATCTGTTCTTTCTGCAACCGTGTGGGTCATATTGCTGAAAGATGCTATAAAAAGCATGGATTTCCACCGGGGTTTGTTTCCAAATACAAGTCTCAGTCATCAGGAGATAGACTTCAGAAGCCTAAACAAGTGGCAGCTCAAGTATCTTTCAGTCCTCCGAACTCAGGACAGTCACCGATGACTATGGATCATCTGGTTGGCAATCTCAGCAAAGAACAACTTCAACAGTTCATTGCTCTCTTCAGTTCTCAGTTACCAAATGTCACCATGGGTTCAAACGAAGCAAGTTCTTCTAAACAGCCTATGGATAACTCTGGTATATCTTTTAATCCAACTACTCTTGTTTTCATTGGTTTATTGACTGTCTCTAGACATACTTTGGCCAATGAAACATGGATAATAGATTCTGGGGCTACTCATCATGTTTGTCATGATCGCAGTAGGTATACTTCTATTGACATCACTACAACTAGTAATGTGAATTTGCCAAATGGGATGATAGTCAAGATCAGTGGAGTTGGAATTGTTCAACTAAATGAGCATATTACTCTCCACAACGTCTTGTATATACCAGAATTTCGGCTCAACCTCCTCAGTATCAGTTCTCTGACAAGTGATATTGGTTCTCAGGTTATCTTTGATGTTTCTTCTTGTGCAATTCAGGATCCTACCAAGGGTTGGACGATTGGACAGGGTAGACGTGTTGCTAATCTCTATGTGCTTGATGTTAAGAGTTCACCGATGAAGATCAATGCAGTGGTGGATATTAGTCTATGGCACAAGAGGTTGGGACATCCTTCCTACACAAGACTGGATAAAATTTCCGAAGCTCTAGGAACTACGAAACACAAGAATAAAGGCGATGCTCACTGTCATGTGTGTCATCTTGCAAAGCAGAAGAAGTTGTCTTATTCTTCTCAGAATCATATTTGTACTGCGAGTTTTCAATTACTTCATGTTGACGTTTGGGGACCATTTTCTGTGGAAACTTTGGAAGGTTATAAGTATTTTCTCACCATTGTTGATGATCACTCTCGAGCAACATGGATCTACTTATTACAATCCAAAAGTGATGTTCTTCACATCTTCCCTACCTTTGTCAATCAAATTGAAACACAGTACAACACAAAGATCAAATCAGTGAGAAGAGATAATGCACCGGAGCTAAGTTTCACAGAGTTATTCAAGGAGAAGGGTATTGTTTCTTATCATTCTTGTCCTGAGACACCAGAGCAGAATTCTGTTGTAGAGAGGAAACATCAACACTTATTGAATGTTGCTCGTGCATTGATGTTTCAGTCTCAAGTTCCTTTACAATATTGGGGAGATTGTGTGCTCACTGCTGCTTTTCTCATCAACAGAACTCCATCTCCTTTGCTTGCTAATAAGTCACCTTATGAAGTACTTATGGGTAAAGCTCCTCAGTATGATCAGCTTCGAACATTTGGGTGTTTGTGTTATGGTTCCACATCTCCAAAACAACGTCACAAGTTCATGCCTCGGTCTCGTGCTTGTGTGTTTTTGGGCTACCCTTCTGGCTATAAGGGGTACAAACTTCTGGATTTGGAGAGCAACAAGATATATATATCTCGGAATGTTACTTTTCATGAAGATATCTTTCCTATGGCTAAACATCAGAAGATGGATGAATCATCACTTCATTTCTTTCCTCCAAAAGTTACCGTACCATCAGCTCCATCACCAAATATTTCTTCTTCTCCTTTTTCAACCTTATCACCACAAATTTCTAAAAGACAGAGAACAGTTCCTGCTCATCTAAAGGACTTTCATTGTTACTCTGTTCATGACTCTGCTTATCCCATATCTTCTACTCTTTCATACTCTCAAATTTCTTCACATCATCTTGCTTACATCAATAGCATTACAAATATCCCTATTCCACAATCATATGCTGAGGTACGGCAATCTAAAGAATGGACTGAGTCTGCAGATAAAGAGTTGGATGCAATGGAGGAGAATGATACATGGGATGTTGTTCCATTGCCTAAAGGGAAGAAAGCTATTGGATGTCGTTGGGTACATACGTTGAAGTTTAATGCGGATGGCACGTTGGAAAGAAGAAAATCTCGGTTGGTTGGTAAAGGTTATACTCAAAAGGAGGGATTGGATTATACTGAGACATTTTCTCCAGTGGCAAAGATGGCTACGGTGAAATTGTTGTTGAAAGTTGCAGCTTCAAAGAAATGGTTTCTTCATCAGTTAGATATATCAAATGCTTTCCTTAATGGTGAACTGGATGAAGAAATCTATATGAAGCTTCCTGAGGGTTATGCAGAGAGAAAGGGGGACTTGCCACCTAATGCTGTTTGTAAGTTGAAGAAGTCCATCTATGGTCTCAAACAAGCATCTAGACAGTGGTTTAAGAAATTTTCAACCTCGTTGTTTCAGCTTGGGTTTCAGAAAGCTCATGGTGATCATACTCTTTTTGTGAGACAAACTGAGAATGATTTTGTTGCGGTATTGGTGTATGTAGATGATATCGTAATTGCTAGTACTGATGATGCTGTTGCAGTGAAACTCAAGTCTGATCTTAAGAGCTTCTTTAAGCTACGTGATCTTGGAAGCCTTAAGTATTTTTTGGGTTTGGAAATCTCTAGGACATCTGATGGTATTTCTCTATGTCAACGCAAGTATGCCTTGGAACTTCTCACTTCTACAGGCATGCTAGACTGTAAACCATCCAGTGTTCCTATGACGCCAAACTTGAAGTTGTCTAAAGTGGATGGAGATTTAATTGAAGATCGGGAGATGTACAGACGTCTTGTTGGTCGTTTGATGTACTTGACAATTACAAGACCTGACATCACATTCGCAGTAAATAAACTCTGTCAGTTCTCTTCCGCTCCAAGAACATCTCATCTTGGTGCAGTATATAAGGTGTTACAATACATCAAGGGTACTGTAGGACAGGGTTTGTTCTACTCAGCTCATTCTGATTTGACTTTGAAAGGCTTTGCGGATGCTGATTGGGCGGCTTGTGTTGATAGTCGCCGCTCCACTACTGGTTTCACGATGTTTGTAGGTGATTCATTAATTTCTTGGCGCTCTAAGAAACAGCCCACGGTTTCTAGATCATCAGCTGAAGCTGAATATAGAGCTTTGGCGCTTGCATCTTGTGAAATGATGTGGCTGTGTATTCTTCTTCGTGAACTGCATGTTGCTTCTTCATCAGTTCCAGTTCTCTTTTCCGATAGTACTGCAGCCATTTATATTGCGACAAACCCGGTCTTTCACGAACGGACTAAGCATATTGAGCTTGATTGTCATACCGTGCGTGAGAAGATTGATAAAGGTTTGCTTAAGACTCTTCATGTGAGAACAGAGGATCAGGTTGCAGATATCCTTACTAAACCATTATTCCCTTATCAATTTGAACATCTGAAATCCAAGATGTGCATACGCAACATCTTCTGCACATCTTGAGGGGGACTATCAGAGTTTAAATTATATTGGTTAAATTCGGTTTCCTTTTGCCGGTTTACCTTAAGTTTGGTTTAGTATAGATTGTATATAAAGTGAACGTTGTACATTGATTTTAAACTAATGAGAAATATCTTTTAATCTGTAACAAACTTTCTCATCTCTTCTCTCTCGATTCTCTCTCAGTCCTGATTCGTAATAAAACCATTTTTGTATGCAAAAATGAATTTTTTAAGTATTGGGTCCGTAAGAAATTATGGGCGGGAACTTCCACCATTAATAAAAATTAAATAAATGTAAGTTGACTTAACCGGTTTCGACGTGCTTTGGCTTTATGTAGCTATTGATTTCCGTTAATTGTAAAACACATTTGTTACGTCGAGATTGGATAATTTTATTTACTGATTCTTTTGTCACATGCGTTAGAAGCATTGGTCGTACCGGACCCACCGGTTTGATCCATGTCCGTCTAAACGTGGAAATTTACAACGACTTCGTTCACATTTTTATGTTATCCGTTTGGCCCATACCAGGAACCCCCTTTATTTATTTAGATCGTTTTTCTTAGAAAATACAAATAATGTTGATGTTATTAAGTAACTGATATCACATTTAAAAAAAAATTATATATATATATATATATCCTATATTAACATCAGACTAACAATTAATCAATCAAATTACAAAATTATTGGTCACTAGATCTCTAGCGCTTGTAAGCAAATTAACAATATATCCCAAAAAAGCAGGTTTTCTGAAGGTGAATTCGTATTGCCTAATAATTCATGGCCATGATGATTCTAATCGTATAATGACTTAGTTACTATGTCTTTACTCTACGGTACATTGATTGTTGTACAATAAATCAATAAAATACCAAATCCAAAACCAATCCATCGTCATTGAGCCCAGCAATGTTGTTTTTCATTAATTTACTTTTTAAAATTATAATCAAGTGGTGGTAGTCTGGTGGCAATTTTTTGGGGTTTGGTGGCAATCTCTTGGGGTTTGGTGTGTACATCAGTCTTGGGTTCGATTCCCCCTATGAACTAAATTATCATCACTTGGTCAGTCTGGGCTTCGGCCCAAGTGGTTTACACGGTGGATCGTAACAGATGATCGGTTCACCCCCTGGCATTAGTCGGAAGGTATTCCAAACTCGGGTCAGGTAGTGTGGTAGCCAGTCCACTCTGTAGTACTAAGTGTGTTTTTCCCGAGGCCGACCGGATCAGCCGATAGGTTTATCAAAAAAAAAAAGAAAAAAAAATTATGCCTCATTTGTAACTCACACATGCACAGTATCAAACCAGAATCTAGATACACTTTTGTTCTTATAAAACAATCAATTTGATAGATTACTACATCCTTGTTATCTTTTTTTAAGAATGTATAGATCTGGTTTTCTTAAAATTCTCCTTAGAGATCACGTGTAATTTAACTATAGCGGAAACATTTTTTTAAAACTATAGCGAAAATATAATATAAATTATATAATATTCAGAGAAACGAAAATAACGATATGGTACATAAATAATCAAATGTATATATTTTTTTTTTGTTTAAATTTATTTGCCAAAACATTTGAGCATATTTATTCTAAGTTCTAACTCATGGGATTACTGACATTTAACATTTCAGTTTATGAGAAAAAGAAACATGGACAAAAATTGATATGTACTCTGCAAAAAGAAAAGATTTGTAGAATCGGAGGTAAAGCAATGCAACATGCGTATAATTATGATTCTTGTGAACCGATGGATGGACAAATTAAACATATAAAAGGCCGACAAATAACTAAGATATTTAAAGTCTACGAATAAAAATGACCAATACTAGAAAAGATTTAGCTAGTTTTCATTGGTAGAAGCAACCTTCTACTCTGTATATTTACACAAATCAGAGATGTTCTCTATATATCCATTTTTCACTTAAAAGCTAAACAAATATAATAACAGTGTACGGTCGTATTTAGCAAGATGTTGTTTTCCTGAATAGAATCTTAATAGAATGAATGAAAACAATATACTTAAAAAAAAATTTAATCTAGGAATATCTTAAATCTATGGAAGAACTGTGACTAATTTTCAACGAGAAGTGGTGTTTACATATAGATTTTCTAATTCAAATGAGACCTATAACATGGTATCATATCATCTATGTAATCATAAGGTGAAATATAGTGGAATGCCTTAAAAACTAAATTTGCTTATCTCTAAGGAATTCAGAATTAGTGTATCACTGAAATATAGTGGAGTGCCTAAAATATAGTTTTTTTAATTAATTTTTGGAGGTATCCCAGACCTATGGAAGAGTCCAGACTAATCCACTAATCCACAAAGAAATGTGCAGTTTATGGATATAACCTCTTTCAGGATATTTAAAATGAGCTGAAAGCAATGACTCATATTCATGAAGGATGTCCAGGTAATATGAGACCTAGTTTCGCATGACAGGTGGACTGAATCTGAAATATGTTGACATTCCAAACACTTCCCCTTACCACTTGACCACAAGCTCCCGGACAATAGATTTTATATTAGCTACTTGTTTTTCTGTCAACCTTTTTATAAATATGAAGATGTGTGCTTTTTATCTTTTCCGAAAGGTTGGAGATAAAAAGTAAATGGAAATATTGTAAATCAAATCTGAAAGAGGAAGCAAGTTTCTTAAAAGAAAGTGTAAACCAAAAATTAAAGAAAGTGTTAAAGAGTAATCTTCGCTAGTTTAGCTTTCAAGAAACGCACCAAACTTATAACTACCAACTAACATTCACACAGCATACATGCATATGCACACTTAATGATAAATGATCCTATCTTCTGCTGTCCAGTGAGTTTAAATTAACATGGGACTTATTATTCTATTTATCCTCACAAATTGCAAAGTATCAAAAATCTGCTGAAAAGACTGAATGCAAGAAAAAAAAAGTATGACAAAAATTATTATATGACCATTTAAACTATTTGACGCAATCAAAGTTAAATCATGCTTAATGTCTACAAACATGCATGAGACATTAGTTTTGACCGGGTGCCAAATTAAAATTTAGAATATTATATTACTTGTATTGAGTTCTTTCTTATGTGGTTTTGGTAACTACTTTTTTCTATTTTCTAGAATTACACGGAGTCGCAATTAATTTGTAGTTATAACAGATTAACAGTGACCCAGAATTAGTTATTGCACCTGCTTAAGGTAGTAAAGTGGGACCAAAAAAATACGACATCATATCGATCGAACACTTGTGAACACGTACGATGGAGTTATTTTTTCGTCAATATCTTTAATTTTTTTTTTGGTGTGAGTCAATATCTTAAATTATTGTTTAGGGACATGACATTGCAACCCACGATCCAGAAGTGTGACCGACGGTGAGAGCCTGAGAGGCCCTTCTGAGTTGCTCGGTGGGTCTGTCACTCACCAACCCCGTCAGTGTTGTCCTACTAAGCACCACGTGTCATATCTCTTCTGTCTGGTCAAATGTTGCATCTACGTTAATTTAGGAGTTTTTGTTGGGTTATCCTATTCTTATTGAGTCAGACTAACAAAGTACATGCTCTTTTTACAATTCTATGATAAACTATAACTTATTTGTTTTTAGTTTATTGCGAATTAATTCGAATTCATTGCATGGGTCAGGTTTATTGGTTTACGTCAGAAGAAGTTTGACCCGTAATCCATACAACAAAAGTCCTGTGGATAATTTTACAGTTTTTATATTATAGGACTGAGATCTGCGCGAATAATCAGCAGGTCGTATATTTACTTATTTTATGTTGGAAGATGGTGTTTATGTTATGTTTTTAAAAGTCGTGTAGCCTGGAAGCTGTAGCTACTAATTTTCAATGGTTAAGCTATTCATTTATATCCCTCAACCTCAAGTCCAATTTAAGATGATACGGATCTTTTGCTTTAAAAATTCTATCCACTTCGGATGCTGAGTTTCAAAAGGTAAAAAGTACATGTGGATTATGTAGGCCATGTTAGTTTACGTGTCGCGCGACCTGCGACCTGCGACTTGCGACTAAGATTACGTTTGTTTACGTGTCGTGCGACCTGCGACTTGCGACCTGCGACCTGCGACTAAAACTATGTTCGTTTACGTGTCGCGCGACCTGCGATCTGCGATCTGCGACCAGTCGCGCGATCAAAATTTTCTTAATTTTTAGTTGCTGTTTTTTCGGGCGACTTGAATGGAAACCCGTGACTGGTCGCGAGATCAGTCGCGCGACATCAAAACGAACAACAACCTACGATTTGTGACATGCGACCAATCGCAGGTCGCATGTTACGCGACAGCAAAACGAACAATAACCTGCGACCTGCGATCAGTCGCAGGTCGCATGTCGCAGGTCGCGCGACACGTAAACGAAAATGACCGTATTATAACGTTTTCACCGGACACCGGGATATATGCGACTCTATGAAACAAAAAGGTTGATGTCTGAAAAAAAGTTATATGAAAAACCGAAAAAGGTGATGTGGGTTTTTTTTTTCTTAAAAAGAAGAGAGTGACGTGGTAGTGACTAGAAGATCCATGTCTGGTGTGGCACCTAGTTAGCATCGTGTTGATTCATCGTCAGCTCCACATGTCGATGTACTGCTGGTCAAATGTTGCATGTTTAATCAATGTACTTTTCTGTCTTTACGAAGAATAGAATACTATTTGTCGAATGTTGAAATGTAATTGATAGTTCCAGTAATTTATCCGTGAATTCTGGGATCGAGGTCCATACATTTTAATGGACTGGAATTGCTATGAGATTATAATGATATTATGACATAGCGTAAATTATCATTTTACCATTGTATCCGAAATCTTATTCATCCATTTTATTTAATAGAGCCAGCTTAGCAAAATATTAAAGAATGCTTCATTTCACCATTATCTATTCTTCGATGTAAACATCCCTTTTGCATAACTTTTACACTTGATTTAGACTCCTAAAATGAGAGTAAACTTTTAAGGTTGTTTGATATTGTAAGCTCAGAATTTAGAGCTTCATCAAAAATTATAGGACTACTCGATAGTAGATAATAATAATAGGCAAATTTGAAGTTGAGTCTGTGTTTTTTTTTGGTAACTTGAATCTTTATGTTTTACAAAGATAATTAGTGTCACACACAGTAAATGAAGTGGAAAGCCTAAATTAGAAGAATCGTAAACTGCGTAGCTATCAAACAAATAACCTTCATTAAAAGATTTAGTGTTATCGATATCTTGTAATATAAGATTTTAATGGAACAAAATGAGAAAGCTTATATATCACCTTACAATATTAGAGAGGATAAGAATTTTAAGAGAGAGAAACTGCAGATGATTGAAATTAAGTCTTTGGTTGTTCGTGTTGTGAGATTGTTTGTGTTGAATAAAAGTGAAAATTTGTAGTAGTTAGGTTTGTAACATCATCGGTACTGCATAGATGATAGGCCCATACATACATCATATGGAAAAGCGTAGTCGAGTTTCAGATGAACCGCCGACCCGGATACTCCATATGCGTTGTCAAGAGATCGAGCCAGAAGATTAGATAGATCCATGCGACAAGAAAAAGTTCCCTCATGACTCAGATGAACTGTAATCAACTTAGAGTTCGTTCAGGTAGCAGAGGGTAGCTAGTATATAGCAGTTCAGCTCGGGCCAGCTAGGTGATCAGCTCAACCAGCACCACGACCAGATTAACCAGCTCGATCAGGTTAAGCGGTTGGGTCGAGTAGTGAGGTATTTGTGGTTGACCTAACCATAACCGCCGGGTCCAGTAGGTGGGAATCGAGTTGTCAAGCTTCTAGGCTAGGGTGGCTCTAGTTGGGGTAGTTCAAGTTAAGGTTAGTCTTAATCAATGAAGCAAGTGGGTTTGAGATTTGATCAGGTGGTTATAGGCGAAAGGGCAGGAGGACAAGGTGATACCACTCAAATTACCCTAAGAAGTGATTTACTCTTTCAAATAAGAGATTCAATTGTAGTAATTAGAGATCAAATTCACAATGAACTAAAACACACAATAGATTTATCTAGTTATGTAGTTAACCTAGGTTGAATGGTTTAAATGTAAATTAGCAGGGTGAACAAGTAATTGTTCGATTGATTGATTGGGTTTTAAGACAGATATGAGAAACATTAGACTTAGGGTTTCTATTCAGACAATCATGATTATAGAGATATATACTACTAAGCATATATGGATATTCTAGAACTCAAACAAATAAGAATAGTCGATCAACTTCTATATATTTAGACTATCTATCGCCGGATCTAGGACCTTAGCTGTCGCTTGTTGGTCATGAGAAAGTGTCGATCGATTCCAACAACGGGGTGTCGATCGATACACCTTTCAGCCCGTCGATCGATGTAACTAATGAGTTGTTGATCGACGTTCCTTCCAGGAATCGTTACGCACGAGTTTGACGTGTTCACTAGGTTAAACTAAATCAGCTTCTGCTTGTTTCTAGCAATCCTAGCACAACATAAACTATTTCAGACAAAGAACCAAACTAATGTTTATAGGCAAGATCTTAGTTAACTACTCTGGAACACATGCATTAAGAACAATTTAGTTGATTAATATCCCGACACTTAGCAGTTATATATTTTGGGCTAATCCCTCATGAATATCTAAACCCTCAATTTAATAAGATGAACTACTCAGACATGACTAAGCAATTCATAACAACAAGATAAGAAAACTGCATAAAATAAAATAGAGTAAAAAAACTGGAGTTCCAATCACAAATCTCTGAAGGAGTTCTTGGATCTTCTCTCCAAACCTAAGACTCTAAGTATTTTGTTGTATGAAAAGTAGAAAGTATGAAAGCGTGTGTTGCCTAAAATAATGGCAAAGCACATAAATATTAGGTTAATGTGATGATTGTTTTGTTAGATTCTAGATTTTACATGAATATTGAGTAAAACAAACGAGCGATGGTTACCCTAAGCGATGGTGAAGGCGACGGCGACACAAACCCTAATCCGAAGATCCCCACGACGGCGCAAGAAGAAAACGGTGAAAAGACTCTGGATGGCACGAGGGCTTCCAGCGACAAGGGATCTCCCGGGTCAAAAACCCCCTCGCGTGAATTGCTTCCGCCTTCGGAGGTGGTGGATGGTGTGGTATCGATGATGATTCCTGAAGAGATACAAGTGGACCCAAATCCTCTCTGGCGGTGCTATGTGGTTGGGTATTTTGTCAGAGATGCCCCCCATGTTGGTTCTATTCACGCTACAGTCAATCGACTCTGGTCCTTGCCGAAGATGGGAAGTAAAATCGATGTGCAATTTCTCGAGAAGAACACTGTTCTGTTCAGGATTGAAAACCCTCAGATGAGAACTCGTGTGATTAATCGAACGTATTGGCACATTGCGGAGGTTCCTTTGGTTGTCAATGAGTGGTCTCCTGAAACGGCTCTCAACCCGCCTGATCTGTCGGCTATGCCCATTTGGATTGATCTAAAAGGGGTACCGAGTATGATGTTCTCTCACAAGGCGCTCAAGTGTCTCAGTCGTGCTGCGGGCAATTTTGTTAAGTTGCATCCAAACACTGAGAAGTGTACCCATCTGGATGTGGCTCGGATTCTTGTTGAGGTCAACATGCACAAACCGTTGGTGGAGAAGATCAGTTTCTTGGATAAGGATGGTGTGAATGTGATGATTGATGTTAGCTATCCTTGGTTGCCTCCGAAATGTAGCGTCTGCTCTGCTTGGGGACACAAAGGAACTAGTTGTACTTAAAAAAAGATCCAAATCCTGCAAAAGGACAAGGAGGCAGTAGTGGATGCGGAAGATTCAGATGTGGTAAAAAATGGGGAGGGTAAAGTAAGGTATGAGTTGGAAGCTACTCGAAATGTAGTAAGTGATTTACTCCTTGAGCTCGAAGGGTTGCCTCCAGCTTTGGGCAGCGCTGGATATGTTTCCAGGACGGGATTGGAGTATGGAAGCATGTCTAAAACTGGGGAGATAACTTCACCATACCAGGAATGGGCTCTGGTGAGGGGAAAGTCTCCATCTTTAGTCTTACAGGAGAGGCAATTGGAAACAGGAAGTGTTGAAGGGAGCAAAGAAGAGATTGTGGGCATAAAATCGCCATCTCGTTTCAGTGTGTTAGCTACAGAAGGATTTGAGGAGGGTGAGACAACTGAAGTAAAGGAAGATGACGAGACTGAGGACGAAATAGAGGAGGGAGAGGTAGTTACTGAAGCGCAGAAAGTTGGAACTAAGACAAAAGACATCAAGGCTGTCAGGTTTCGTGCAGGCACCAGTTTTAAACTAAGTAAGCAAGGGCCAGCGCGTTCCAAAGATGTAAAAGTTGTGCGGTCCAACAACAACTCCAAGAAAGCTTCCTCCCGGAAGTTATGAAGTCTTTTTTTGTATGGAATATGCGAGGATTTAACATGCCTCGCAAACATAGGGAGGTTAGAAGATGGGTTCAAGAAGAGAAGTTTTTATTTGGTTGTTTATTGGAGACAAGAGTTCAGCCGGAAAAGTATGGAGATTGCATGGGTGCAGCTCTTCCGGGATGGGCATCTATGGCTAACTATGATTTTAATCCCTTGGGGCGTATTTGGTTTTGTTGGTCAGATAGGGTGGTGGTCACCAGGCTTCACATCAGCTCTCAGATTATTACGTGTGCTGTTCAGATTCCAGAGACAGGGGAGCAGTTCATCTGTTCAGCAGTATATGCATCGAATTGTGAAGTGGAGAGAAGGAGTCTATGGGAGGATCTTCGGGGAACTCAAGCGGCTTACAGTCATCTTGATATGCCTTGGATATTATAGGAGATTTCAATGTTATGTTGTACTCTTCTGAGCATTCAAGAGGTGGAGCAGTGAGGTCTTCTCAGACAGGAATGAGAAATTTTCAAGACGTTGTCGGAGATTGCATTCTAACTGATATGGCATTTACTGGAGCTTTATTCACATGGTGGAACAAGCGAGATGAGGACCCTATTGGGAAAATACTGGACAGAGCCTTGATTAATGCAGCTTGGTTAAGAGCATTTCCTCAATCCTCTTCCCGGTTTGAAGCTGGAGGGATTTCAGACCATGCTAGATGTGTGGTGCAAATGTCTGGAAACCTTAATGAAACTCGAAAGCCCTTTCGTTTTTTCAACTATCTTACTGAACACGAAGACTTCCGGCCAGTGGCTAAGAGAGTTTGGGACACGACCACACCTTTATATCATTCTCGATCTGCTTTGAGTAAATTCCATGCCAAGTTGAAGTTGCTAAAGTATGATCTGAGACTGCTAAACAGGACTCACTACGGTGACTTACCAAACAGAACCAAAGCAGCGTTTGAGGTAATGTGTCGATGTCAGAACCAGGTTCTCTTGGATCCATGTCAGGCTACATTTGCTGCGGCTGCAGAGGCTACTGATAGGTGGAATAAACTGGCAAGCATCGAGGAAAAATTTTTCCGTTTGAAATCTTGCATAAGATGGCTGGGGGCTGGAGACTGTAACACAGTATTCTTTCATAGGGCAGTTCAGACCAGAACTGCTCGAAACACTATCAAACGGCTGGTAAGAGAAGATGGTACAATCCTGACAGATATCTCTGATATAAAGAATGAGGCAGTATTGCATTTTCAGAAGTTCCTACAGGTTCAGGACCAGGGTGAAGAAGGAGATGCTTATCCTATGTTACAAGAACTTTTAACTTATAGATGTCCCACAGGCACTAGTACAAGACTTGTTGCACCGGTTGAGGCGGAGGAAATTATTTCTGCCCTTCATGCGTTACCAAATGATAAGGTCTCGGGACCTGATGGATATACCAAGGAGTTCTTCGTGGCTGCTTGGCGAATGGTGGGGGAGGAGTTTATAATCGCTGTCCAATCCTTCTTCTCATTTGGGTTCATGCCTACAGGAATCAATGCCACGATCCTCACTCTTATTCCAAAGGTAGCGGAGGCGCAAACCATGAAAGAGTACAGGCCAATAGCTTGATGCAACTTAATGTACAAAGTCATATCCAAAATCTTGGCGCACCGTCTCAAAATTATTCTCCCCGAGGCAATAGAACCAAACCAGAGTGCGTTCTTGAAAGGGAGGTTACTACTTGAGAATGTTCTCCTTGCTTCAAAGCTCGTGAATGGGTACCACAGGACCACGAATTCTGACAGGGCTACAATTAAATTTGATATCTCAAAGGCGTTTGATACGGTTAAGTGGTCTTTTATTACAGCAGTACTAAAGGCTATGGGGCTACCTTTGCAGTTTATACTTTGGATCAAAGTGTGTATATCTACGGCTGCTTTTTCAGTATCTGTAAATGGAAGTTTGGAGGGATTTTTTACAAGCGCTAGGGGAATACGTCAAGGCTGCTCGCTATCACCTTGCCTATATGTTATTCTGAATAATGTCTTGTCAAAGATGTTGAATGAAGCAGCTCTAGCAAGACAGTTCGTGTACCATCCTCAGTGTATGGAAGTGAAGCTTACCCACCTCAGTTTTGCAGATGATATATTAATGTTTACAGATGGCTCAGTCAGATCGCCGCAAGGGGTACTGGCTGTTATGGATCAGTTTGCAAACATTTCTGGGCTGTTCATCAATGCATGGAAGTCTTCAATATTCGCCTCGGGACAAAGCATCACCCCTTTGATATCGGAGGCCACACACATAGGGATCATAGTGGGAAGTCTGCCAGTCCGTTATCTAGGTATGCCGCTTACCACTAAAGCTCTAACGAAACAAGATTATGAGCCATTAATAGATAAGGTCAGAGGCAGAATGCTATCTTGGAGGAACAAGTGCTTGTCATATGCTGGTAGGTTACAGCTGATAAAATGAGTCATCTCTAGCATTGTCAACTTCTGGAGTCTGACTTTCATCCTCCTTAAAGCTTGTCTTAACGAGTTAGAGAGCATGTGTAGTGCATTCTTATGGTCTGGGTCACCTAACCAGACTCATAAGGCCAAGGTGGCTTGGGAAGATTTATGTTGTCCAAAAGAAGAAGGGGGTTTGGGGATCCGCAAGTTGAGGGACTCATCTAGAGTTTTTGCAATGAGTTTAATATGGAGGATCTTCACACAAGCAAATTCTTTATGGGTTTCTTGGATTCACCAATATTTGCTAAGAAAAAACTCTTTTTCGGATGTCAAGGAGGATGGGAGAGGCTCTTGGATGTGGCGAAAAATCTTGAAGCTGAGGCCGCTGGTGTATGAATTTATGAGGTTTGAGGTAAATGATGGAAGAACTGCTTTTTTCTGGTTTGATGATTGGCTGCGTATGGGAAGACTTATAGACGTCACGGGTAACGTCGGAAATTGTTATCTGGGTATCGCTTGCAATGCTCGGGTCAGTGAAGCAGCTAGACAATCAGAATGGAGGGTTAGGGGACAGAGAAGCCGACACTATCATGAGCTTCATGCCCGTATACAGGCTGAGCCGGTACCAGATGAAGAACGAGGGGGAGATGTAGTGCTATGGAAGCATTCAGGTGACAACTATAAGACATGTTTTTCATCAGCTAAAACATGGGATCAAATTAGAGACCGAAGGCCTGTAGTATTCTGGAGTAAGAGTGTCTGGTTCACACAAGGAGTGCCAAGGTTCTCCTTCATTGTTTGGTTGGATGTGAAAAACACATTATCTACTGGTGACAGGATGAGAGCTTGGGAGATTCAGCAGGGATGTGTTCTTTGTGGTGAGAGGGATGAGACTAGAGACCATATCTTCTTTGCATGTCCCTACTCATTTACGGTATGGGATACTCTTGCGAACAGACTTACAGGTAGCAGAACTGATCCAGATTGGATGCATACTTTGCAGTTTGTGAGCAAGAACAACCTTCAGCTGCTAGACAAGATCCTCGTAAAAATGGTCTTTCAGACCTGCATCTATCATGTGTGGAAGGAGAGAAATGAGAGGAGACATTAGACTGGATACCGTACAGTGCAGCAAGTGGTTCGAATCGTCGATAAGGCAGTGAGGAATAGAATCACATCCCTTCGATATAAGTCTGAGCATAAGTTGCTGGACTGATGCAGAGATGGTTTGCGATCACTGGGTAATACCATGGCAGAAAAAGTTTATATTTTGTAAAGATTTCTTTTAGAGTTTTGTAGTCTCTTGTAAATGGTTATTCTTTACACAGATCAATAAATTTCACATTTTATCAAAAAAAAAAAGATTCTAGATTTTGGTTTTTTGTTTTTGGATTTTGGTTTTTGGTTTTTAGCTTTTGGTTTTTGGTTTTTGGTTTTTGATTTTCCAGTAGATTTTGGTTTTTTGAAAAACTTGATTGGTGGTTTTTGATTTTGGTTTTTAGTTTTTAGTTTCTGTTTTTTGCTTTTAAAAGAAAATAAATTTTAAATATTATGAATAGTAAAATATCTATTATTGAAAAAAAAATACTATCATCAAAGCATACATAATTTTTTTAAAAAATATTTTAAAACAAAAAATAACATTATCATTGTAAAATAAAATTAAAATAGTTATATTTTTAAAAATGGTAAAATACATATTTATGTTATTCAAATATTTTAACATAAAAACTATTAGTTTTTAAATAAAAAAATATGATGTAATAAATGTATAATAACTATAACTAACAAATTTAATTAACTTAATGTAAAATTTATAGTATAAATTATTATTTAAATAATTATAAAATACATCTACCTAAAAATTGTTTTATTATTTTTATTCATGTGTTTTAGGATAAATGTAGCTTTTACAAAGTAGATATTTTTTTATAAAATTAATATTTTCTGAAAAAATTGAAAATTAATAAAATAAAACTATGAATAATAACATATTATTTACTATACAATTATAAATAGTACTAAATATTACCACAGAAAATAGTTACTTTTTTAAAAATAAACTAAACCAGATTTTAAATATATTTTTTAGAAGTGTATAAAATTTTCATAATTAAAATAATATAAAAATATTTAATTAAATTTTCCTTGGGTTTTAAAATAAAAAGTAAATTTAGAGGTAATAAATATATAATATTTACAACTAACAAATTTAATTAACTTTGTAGATAATATTATTTTTAAAATATTAGTTATTATATCGTGGTACAAAATATTAGTTATTATATCATGGATTTAACTTACCTAAAAAGACTCTCAAGTTTGAGTTGTAGATAATATTATTTTTAAACCATTTGTTGATGTGTTTTCTTTTATTTTAGATGTGATTCTTTTATATATAAAATAATTAATGTATTGCAAAATGATGAAAACTGTCGTAGCACTTGGGAAAACCCATAAAATGTGGATTCTGGTTTTTATGTAAAAAATGGTTAAAGAGTTGAAAATCTGGTTTCCCTAAAAAATAGGAAATCTACTTTACTTAAATCTTGATTGGGTAAAAACTAGATTTTGGAAAAACTAAAACTAAAAACTACTCTAGAATCTACAAACAATCAACCTCTAAAACTCGTCAGGGGTAATCTGGTAGTTCTTGTGGGACTTAGGCTTTAAGTCGGCTGGAACCCAATCTGGCTTCCACGCGTTTCGCCGTCGATCGACACCAATCGATCAATAGTCATGGTCGATGGTCAACTTTGGGCCTTTGTCATTTTCTCTCTAAAATGCACCAAAATCACCACTTTCCTCCAAATTACTCCAAAACATGAAAACATACTAAAAAGACTCAAAAACAACTATAATGTATTTAAAAACACCTATATAACATGGCTAAAAATGGATAAAATCCATGGTATATCAACACCCCCAGACTTACTCTTTTGCTTATCATCAAGCAAAAACAATGAGCAGTCTCTCTGAAAGGTGTTTTTGAAACAATAGGGACACATAATTTAAGAACTTACTATCATCATCTCAACAATATTGCAACCACATCATATCAATCTTAACTTAGAAGTAATTTCTATGCAATATCCTAGCTTAACAACCAATTCCATTCATCCAACAACTTAACTAATCATGTCTGATTAACTCCTCTACTGACCTCATTTAGTACATGTAAATAAAAGGTGTAGGCTTTGCCTTGGGAGTATCGATCACTGAACACATGAAATCAACTCAAGCAAGTATCTGGACCTACAGGTAACCCTCTCTGATTTCCCTTCTCTCTTCTCTGAATCCGATTTTTTTTCTTTTTTTTTGTGGGCAAAGTTGTAGGCGAATAGTGGGGTCATCGATAATGTATCTACCCCTCGCTTTCAAAAAATGTGTGATCATTCCTTTGAATTAGAATAGTGGGGTTATAGGTAATGTAGTTACCCCTCTGCATCTCAAGAAATCATCTCAATCTTTTATAAATATATATATGGATGCCAAAGAGAGGTGGAAGGAAAATCAAAAACACTAAGTCTAATACCTTTTAGACTTGCAGAAGGATTCCGATCCAATGTATACCAAGCCCCAAGACAAGTAAGTTAATCTCAATTAGGTTGGATGTCAGCTTTGGTTCTTCCAAACATTCTCAGCAAGTGTGAATAACTGGCAGACTGATCCCCTTTAGGATCTATAGTACATTCTACATTCAATAAATCTAAGAATGGTGCTAAAGAGTGGTTAGATGAGTAAGGAAAATTGTGGAAGTCCATTTTTCCTTTCTTGACTCAATAAAACTTTATGAAAACATTTAAAAAACTCATAGGTAAATAATATTAGTAAACCTCCCCCCATACTTAAATTACACTGTCCCCAATGTATATCTAGTCGGAGTTTGGTGAGAATATAAATCATAAGTACTGAATGTAACAAGGAGAACGATATACCTGATCGCTGATGTCGATGTCGATCGACACGGAAATGTGTCTATCGATCAGTGCTGGTGTTGTACTATCGATCGATGTCAACCTAGTCACATCGGTCGATGACAAGTAACCTCTCCTTGGTTCTCTTTTTCGTTTTTTTCTTCTGGTTTTTCTATTTTTTTTAGACCTGCAATAAAGTAAAACGAAAATAAATAACATGTAAATAATAAAACTATAAGAAATTACCTAATAGTGGGTTACCTCCCACTCAGCGCTTTGTTATAGTCATTTAGCTTGACTTTGGAGGTTGTTTGGGCTAGAAATAATCAAAGTGACCACTTGGTTGTATGCAAGTGTGCACTTCATCTTTGCTCATCTGGAACCAAGTGCCAATGAAGCTTCTGATGGCCTCATCTCCTCTGGTCCATTGATTTTGCAATCTTTCTTGAGCAACCTCACTTGCATGCATCATATGCTGAAGATTCCTAATGTTTCGTTGTTGCATTCCAAGTCAGGCATGCGTTGTTTCTGAGATGTCCTTCAGCTCCTGGTAGACATCTTCTTTCAGCAAGTCTTGAGAGAAAGTAATCTCATCAAGCTTATCCTGTAGTGACTTCTCGGTAACCAGCTTGCTTCGTCTTGCTGCATAGTCGCCGTCGATCGATGGTCGAGTCCTTATGTCGATTGATGGTGACCGTTCTGTGTGAGAATCGAGTTGTCTTTGAGTCGTATCCATCTCATGTCGCAAAGCGTCCAGGCGTGTGGTCATGAAATCTACCTATCACGTAGTGGGTAGTAAACACCATCAAGCCGATAGGTGAATGATTGTAGCCTATCTTCGAATGGTGCGAGGTGAGCGTCGATCGATGCTTGGATGCTAGCGTGGATCGATGTTTGAGTGTGAGGGTCGATCGATTTTGACCTTCTTACGTCGACTCCATGTTGTTTCTGAAGCATAGCTAGGTTTTGCTTCATCTCATCCGTGACCAACTGATACTGTTGTCGAATGGGTAGTAGACGTCATCGAGCCTCCTCGAATGATAATCGTCTGAAGTTCCGATAACTTTGTAGATCTCTTCTACCAACTCATCAATCTCTACTTTGTTATAGCTATCTTGCTCTGGCACGGTCGGGATGGATACCTATGTGTTCTCCCAACGTGGTTTCCTCTTTATGTTCGGATGAAGTGTACTTCGTTTGGATTCGAAGTGACCGTCGATCGATGGTGCTGCTGCATCGTCGATCGATGGTGGATCGTCTGAACATTTCTTCGAGGGGAAGAAGTTACTGGACCCATTCATGGAAATGATATCAGCTATGTTCTCCTTGGATATGTTGCGAATGCGTCCATCCATTGCTCTTGTTGGCCTTATGGATCCCTGAAAATACCAAATTCATCCGGAGTTAGATAAACCTAATCTGTATTATTTTAACTTGTACCTCAAGATTTTGTTTTCGATAATCGTCGATCTATAGATCGATGTTACTGTCGATCGATGTTGACGTCACATCTGCAGACGATGTATGGAGAAGTCCATGGCAAGACCATGGTACTCAATGTTCTTTTCTCTGTGGTAGTCCTCGTCATACTCATAAGATCTCGTCTCCGGTAGTTCACTGTCTACTGCGAAGCTCTCACGAGGGCTGTCATTTGCCCAACTACCAATAGAATAATCACCTTGTCTGCTGATAGTATCACCGTAGTGGTAATCAATTGATGTCTGAGGTTGGGTAGCAACGTCAAAGCGCGGATAGCAGTGTGCTGGCAAAGAGAAAATCTTATTAGCAGGACTGTTGTCGATCGATTCTCTGGATTTGTCGTCGATCGGTGGATGATTGACAATGTCGATCGATGGTGGAGTTCCACTGTCGATTGATCCTGAATACTCGGTTTCGTATTTATCCTCATAATTGCAGTGGCATGCTGCAATGAATCATTTGTTAACTCCAGTGTTGGACCTCTGTGGCCTCACAACTGTGACTGGATCATAGTGGACATCCGGATTTATCAGTATTAGACATAACTGATTAGTCTGCATGCTGCAAACTACTCCTACGGTGGCCATGAAAACTCTCCCAAGTAGTAGAGAATGATTCTTGTCTTGCTTGTTTTCCATGACATGGAAGTCAACTTGAACTAGAGCATTGCCAATCTGCATCTCAAGATCTCTGATGATTCCTTCCGAGTTCCTCGTAGAATGATCCACGAAAGTGAATAAATCCTACAAGGCTCTCTCTTTAGACCAAGATGGTCTGCCATTACCTTTGGTAGTATGTTGACTGATGAACATGTGTCACACATCGCACATGGAAACTCAATGCCCTTGACCAAACATGGCACTGCAAATTTTCTAGGATCACTCTTCTTCTTCAGTGTAATCCTCTGTTTCATCTTCTCTCTGATCTGATGGAAGATCCTATGTATGTCCTGCTCAGTTTCCTTGGTTTCCCTGAAGAACATCCACAACATGTGGGTAAAGTAAGCCTCCTTGAATGGCTTGTCCAAGGGTATCCTGAGAACTCTTTTGGTGAAGCTGTCCATCTCCTTCTCATTAACTCCTCGCTTGAGATGCTTAGGAATCTTTTCCTTTCTTTTCCTCAAGGTTCTCCTCTCAGAAGTCTGATCAACTTGCATTGGCTCTGGTGCATCATCTGAAAGTTGTTTGAAGTTATCTGCTATCTGTTATGAATGTGGAGATGGGTTTCTGAGTGCATTCAGTCATGCTACATCTATCTTTGGTAGTTGCACTCAGTAGGTCAGAGGTGGTCGTCGATCGACGGTAGATGAGTTGAGTCGATCGTCATTTTAGTCTGGCTGTGGATTGGCGGCTGGATCCTGGTGTTGATCGATGTCAGACTTCTTGATACAGAAGGGTTTGGGTGGATGAGGGTGTTTAGCTGCGAATTCCTCGTGAGTTAGGATTCTAACGGTCACGCATGATGCATCTTCCTCTGTCGATCGATGTGGAGAAACTGATATCGATCGATGTTTGTCTGATATCTAACGGTCACGCATGAAACACCAATGTGAACCGCCGAAACGTATGGAGCTTTGACTTGGAAGTCGCCCTCCTGATGCTTCTCTTCCTTATCCACTTGCCAGAAATCATCATCCATGATGGCATTCATGTGGTGCTTCAGTGAGTCATCCTTTTTACCCTTCATGAAGGCTTCCTGTCTTTTATTAGTGTCTCCAGTCTGAACCACTTGTGTCTCCAGCTTCCTCACATGTGTGTTCAAAAACTCAAACTTTGAGTTCTGCTCTGTGTAGACAACATTTATCTTCCCATTGAAATTCACCATCAACTTCTGTGGACCCTCAAGAACTTGATCAAACATGTACTCTATCTTGCTCTCTCGAGTCTGCTGTGTTTGATTCTGGTAGTAGGAATTTCCATAAGGTTTGTTGCTACTGTTGTAGGTGCTGCTGTAGGGTTTCTGGTATTGTGAACTCTGGTTGTATTCATTCTTCTGACCATTGCAATAGGAGTTTCAGTATCCACTCTGATTTCCAGACCTTTGATTCTGAAAACCTGAACCACTGACAAAGTTCACATCCTTCTCTTCGTCCATGTCACTGTCGACATCTACAGCCTCTACGTCCTCTGCAAAGCTAACTTGTTTCCTGAGAAGCTTGTGAACACTATCCAACTTAGCCTTAACATCTTTCAACTGCTCCTTCCCTAGGGCTGGAGCCGAGTTTTTTCTCTCGAAATTAGTGTTCTTGGTGATGTTGATGGATGCCAAGTTCTCAATAAGTCTGATTGCTTCCTCTGGATTCCTAGTGTTGAAGTTTCCGTCATTAGCTGAGTCTATAGCCATCTGATATGCCAGCGCGATGCCTCTTAAGAAAGTGTTAAGTAGCTGCACTTGATTGAATCCATGGTGTGGGCAATCTCTCTAATATGACTTGAATCTAATCCAAGAGCTTCTGAAGGACTCTGTAGGCTCTTGTGTGAATGTAGCAATCTTAATCCTCAAGTCTTCAGCGCGTGCGTCATCAAAGAAGTGGCATAGGAATGCATTCTTGATTTCGGCCCAGGATGTAAGAGATCCCAGTGGTAACTGCTTAAGCCAGTGCGAAGCCTCTCTAGCAAGTGAGTACTTGAAGAGCTTGCAAAACAGATAGTCTTCAGGAACTCCATTGGCTTTGATAGCGGAAATTAGATCCTCGAACCTCTGCATATGGTCCATATGATGCTCGTGTGATAACCCACAGTAGGGTGTTCGTCTCACGAGTGTAAAGCACTGAGGCTTCAACTCAAAGTCTTGCCTCTATATGGCTGGAGGACGGATTGCAAATATGTTCTCGTAGTATTGATCTAGCTTGTTGTAATCAACTAATTTCCTTGGTCTAGCAGTCTCGTCTACAGCTTGAGCATCTGCAATACCAGCATCGGTATAAGGGATTACAACCCCCTGATCATCTATCTTATGTCATGCTGCATTACGCAGATGACCCTCCTGGTCAAGCAAGTTTCCAGTCGCGTCCTGAATTAGAACTAGTGTCGCAACCATGTTTCGCGGCTCAGTATCGATCGATGTCTGAGGTGGAATGTCGATCGATGTCGGGTGGGTATGGTTGGTCGACGGAAGAGTGGTCTCGGTCGACGGTGGAAGGCGAGTTTCGGTGGACGAACATGTGAAGTTGTCAAAGTACGTTTGCCTTTGCGGATGGTGCGTTCTAGTAGTGCAGGATCTGAAAAGAGAAGTGTTTGTTCCTTGTTGTTTCTGTTACTGCTGGGCATGCACCCGAAAACTCAAGAAATTTTTTTATCAGTTTTTGCAAGTAACAAAATCCTAGATTAAACCTAACCAAATTTGATCTAATGGCGATCGAAGCTCCCCGGCAATGGCGCCATATTTGATATCACTCAAATTACCCTAATGAGTGATTTACTTTCTCAAATAAGAGGTTCAATTGTAGCACTTAGGGATCAAAATTCACAGGGAGCAAAGGCACACAATAAATCTATCTAGTTGTGTAGTTGAGCTAGGTTGAATGGTTTAAATGTAAATTAGCAGGGGTGAACAAGTAATTGTTCAATTGATTGATTGGGTTTTAAGAAATATATGGGAAACGTTAGACTTAGGGTTTCTATTCAGACAATCATGATTATAGAGATATAGACTACTAAGCATATATGGATATTCTAGAACTCAAACAAATAGGAATAGTCGATCAGCTTTCGTATATTTAGACTATCTATCGCCGGATCTAGGACCTCAGCTGTCGCTTGTTGGTCCTGAGAAAGTGTAGATCGATTCCAACAACGGGGTGTCGATCGATACACCTTTTAACTCGTCGATCGATACAACTAATGAGTTGTTGATCGATGTTCTTTCCAGGAAGCGTTACGCACGGGTTTGACGTGTGCCCTAGGATAAACTAAATCAGCTTCCGCTTGTTTCTAGCAATCCTAGCACAACCTAAACTATTTCAGACAAAGAACCAAACTAATGTCTATAGGCAAGGTCCTAGTTAGCTACTCTAGAACACATGCATTAAGAATAGTTTAGTTGATTAATATCCTGGCACTTAGCAATTCTATATTTTGGGCTAATCCCTCATGAATATTTGTACCTTAAATTTAACAAGATGAACTACTCAGACATGGCTAAGCAATTCATAACAACAAGATAAAAAAACTGCATAAAATAGAATAGATTAAAGAAACTGGAGTTCCAATCACAAATCTCTGAAGGAGTGCTTGGATCTTCTCTCCAAACCTAAGACACTAAGTATTTTGTTGTATGAAAAGTAGAAAGTATGAAAGCGTGTGTTGCCTAGAATAATGGCAGCAGAGCACATAAATATTAGGTTAAAACTTGTCAGGGGTAATCTAATAATTCTTGTGGGACTTAGGCTTTAAGTCGGCTGGAACCCAATTTGGCTTCCGTGCGGTTCACCGTCGATCGACATCACAGGGTGTGTGTCGATCGATTGTTGCATTCTCCCATCGATCGATAGTCATGGTCGATGGTCAACTTCGGGCCTTTGTCATTTTTTCTCCAAAATGCACCAAAATCGCCACTTTCCTCCAAATCACTCCAAAACCTGAAAACATACTAAAAAGACTCCAAAACAACTTTAATGTATTTAAAACACCTATATACCATGGCTAAAAATGAGTAAAATCCATGGTATATCACAAGGGAGAATGGACGCGAGTGCAAGGGAGAATGGCCGCGAGTGTAACTCACACCATTGTGGCCCTTGCCCAATGGTGACATATCAATCACTTTTGTTTCCATATATAAACATATCGCCACTTACTCTTTTGGGTTAACCATCTAGAAAGGAAGAGAGAGAGAGAGAGAGATAGAGAGAGAGAGAGAGAGAGAGAGAGAGAGAGAGAGAGAGAGAGAGAGAGAGAGAGAGAGAGAGAGAGAGAGAGAGAGAGAGAGGAGGCCGTAACTAATATCCAATATTGTTCCTCCGTTTAATGATAAGAACCAAAAAGGAAACAATCGGGATAAGAGTTAGGATTTGTGAGGCATGTAGAGTGCGAAACTTGGGGTAGGAGGCACGGTGGTCAATGCAAAAGGGCTATGGAAGTCTGCCTGAGGCGTGGTAATATGGGCCAGCATGCACAAAGTTGTAACAAGTAGGAGGCTGTAACTAACCGTAGTAAGCCCTATAACATATCCAATATTGTTCTTCCGTTTAGTGATAAGAACCAAAAAGGAAACAATCATGATAAGAGTTAGGGTTTGTGAGGCATGTAGAGTGCGAGTCTTGGGGTAGGAGACACGGTGGTCAATGCAAAAGGGCTATGGAAGTCTTCCTGAGTTGCGGTAGTATGGACCAGCAGGCACAATATTGTAACAAGTAGGATTCAAGGGAATCCATGAGAACCAGTAACAGAGGTATTACTTGCCACAAGTGTTGTAATCTCAAAAACTTCGCAAGGGATTATCATGGACATCCCAATAGTAGGCAAATTTCACTCTAATAGCCTTTGATACGAATAAGCACACTGATGAGGCTAAAGAATGGCCAAAGAAAAAAATGGTCGAAGTATGGCCACATAAATGGTCAAAAGATGGACGAAAAAGGAAATTCAAGCCAAGATGATTTTGATGAGAAATCTTGGTTCTAATGGGTAAATAAATATGGATAAAACATTGTAATGAGTTTGACACAAGGAAATACTGCATATACTCGAGTGACCGAAGTGTGTTAAAGGTTTCAGAAAATTCAAAAAGCACCACGAAGCCAAAAATAGAATTGAAAGTGTTCTAGAATGAGAAGTCAAAGTTCAAAGAACAAAGGACTTAGACAAGTAGTTGCGATCGGAGTACAAGTTGAATTGGTCGGAATACAAATCGAATTGGTCATAATATCATCTACAATGGTCGAGAAATTGCTTCCTCGATAGTTTATAAAAGATTGCAGACCGCTAAAATGGAAAGACTGCAAGTGATATCGAGAGAAGAATGAGATCAAAATCCAAGTGATATTAAGCTATTTTAGAGGTGCTTTAATTTGAAGTTGAGTTACGAAAGAAATAATGGTATATGAATATTCTTCGGGGAATTTAGTGGGTTGGAAACCCTTATGGTTCGGCTTAGAACGTCCTAGAAATTTCCAAAATTTTAGTTTAAGTTATTAGGATATGAAATATAATTAGCTTAGAAGTTTTTTGGTCTAGAAAAGTAATTTTTTGGCCAGGAGAAACATTTTTGTCAATCCAGACTAGAGAATGACACGTTTGAAATTTTACGTAGCTAATTCGGGTTCTACGACGTTTTGCGTGTGTCAAGTAGTTATGGAGGATGCAGTTGCTTGCTTTCCTCCTTCAAGTAGATGGACTTGTGTCTCCTCTTAACTGGACCACCTCCGAGTTGATTTTGCTTCATTCTTATTGGTTATTTTGGTGGCCGGCCACAATTCTGCTTTTTATTGGGTAGATTTGCAGTTGGACATAAAACTGGCTCCCGTTGGTTGTTTCGGGTGGCTGTGCCACCTCCCGCTTGCTGCCCATGACTTATTCCCTCCCCTTAGTCCATTTTCCTCAATTATAAATAGCTCCACACCCCTTAGCTCATTTTTCCCATACCAAAACTTGACCATAGATATCTAGAGAGAATCTGAGCCTTAAAGTATACTTTATAATCTTTAATTTTCCTTTTTAATTTAATTTCTTGTTCTTTATTAGATTTATGTTTAGATCATGGTTTCTACTTCCAGAATTTTATGACTCTGTTTATTCCAAGATTAATTCTATAAAAATTCTGAGTCGTACTGACTGCGAGATAAAGGTAACATAGTCTGATAAAGATATCGTGCTAAAACCAAACCCCTCAATCACATAGGTGAATCTTAGTTAATGGCTGTGATTGTTGAGTATGCGGTTAGTGCCTGCAAAATAAGAATATTGATTGATGCATTGTTAGGTTGCAGACTTAGTAAATACTTATATATGATCATGATTGATGTTTGTGAGAGTTATTGAATTCTATCGTTCGGATCATGGTTCGGAGGGTATACATATTTTATATATATTGATGTTCTTATGCATATACTTGCATGATTGTGTTATATGTTCGGTCCTCGGTTCGGAAGATATTTCTTGAACAAGTTGTAATGGGTAAACCCTGTAAAGCCACTGACTTCTCGTTAAGAGTGATCCGTGAGGATATTTAGGTGGAATTTTGTGCCCACTCGAAAGTTACGCCTTGTCAGAGGTCATACCAAAATTAGTTCAAGGTAGAACGCAAAAATACATGTGATAGGAATAGTTAATTTTGACCGTGCAGTTGAATGGCGATGTAGCAATACTGTGTTGGCGATTAGTTTTTATACTTCGACAATAATATTTATAAAAGTAATTGACTTGAAATACATGAAAATATATGTTATTTCATATGTCTTCAATACCCCAGATTAATAAAAAAAATCAGGAGAATATATTTAGGTTTTTTACTGTATATGTTATATCAGGTTAATAAAAAATTCAGGAGAATATATTTAGGTTATTTACTGTATGTGCATGACGTAAGAGAATCAAACTCGTATTAGACTGCGAAAAAATTACGCTTAGAGACACAATTTAAGTTACCAATTTCACTAAAAGATATATTGAATCTTTAGTACACCTTCTCGTTGCAAATTTCACTAAAAGATACATTGAATCTTTAGTACACCTTCTCATTGCAAATTTACGAGGATAACCTCCAACTAATCTAAGAGAGATGATGTCTCTCATTACCTTTTCTTCTAACTAACCAAACCGATCTGTTTTTTTTTTAAATAAAATACTTTTTTTCTCTCTAATTAATAATCAAACCTTATATCTTCACTTTATAGAAAATCGTGAAAACCCTTTCTTCTCTGACATCTTCTAGATTCAGATATCAAACTCAGACATGAGAGGTTAGAGAGATTGAACCCTAATCTTCTCCATCAGAAATTGTCCCTAATACCCTTTCTCACTTTCGCCTTTTCTCGATCTCTATATCTCGATCTCGGAATGTCAATCTCTATTTCTCGATCTCAATCTCAAAATCTCGATCTATATTCCTCGATCTCAATCTCTACTATGAACGAAGCTCAGTCCCGTGGAAACGATGGCGTTTGCGATGGAGACCGTGGTGGAGGAAGCAGTGGATACCGCAATGGAGGCGGTGGTGGTTATGGAGGTGATGGTAGAAGACGTGAGTGTTGATACAATGGTGGTGGTTGGTGGAGGTAGCTACTCGAGTGGAGGAGATGGTGGTGGTTACAGTGGTGGTGGATATGGTGGAGGAAGCGGTGGATACCGCAGTGGAGGCGGTGGTGGTTATGGAGGCGATGGTGGAAGACATGTGTGTGGATACAATGGTGGTGGTTGGTGGAGGTGGCTACTAGAGTGGAGGTGATGGTTGTGGATACGATGGTGGTGGATACGGTGGAGGTGCAAGACGTAAAGGTGGAGGATATGGAGGTGGAGATGGCGGTGACCACCGCAATGGAGGTTGTGGTGTAAGATGGGAGGGTAGTTACAGTGGTGGTGTAAGTGGCTCCACGCGTCTCCCGTCCATGCATCTCATGTCCACGCGTCTCCCGTCCACGCATCTCTCATCAACACATCTCCCGTCCACGCATCTTTCTCTTGTCCAAAACGAATTCCCATTTACCTCCGGAACCAGATACTCATTCTCTACATATCACCAAACACATCTCATCCATCTGCACTTATAAACAAAATAATAAAAATCATATCTCAAAAAGGGAACAGATTAATTGGACAACCTACTAATAACTACTCATGAAAAGCAAGCTTCTCAACCGTTAGATTTTTTGTTGTGAAAAAGATCCTACGTCCAAAAATAATTCACATAAACCCATATACCAACATTTTCTCGTAATAACTATTGCATTGATTGCAACAAAAAACAAACTTAGTTAGCTGCTCGTTGCTTCTCTAAAACAAACATTCTTCCACTTGCACAAAAGCAAGGTCATTTATGTCCAAAATAATACAGCTGTCCAAACAAAGTGTGTCAACTAAACAATGTGTCCTTTAGAGAAAATAGAAGTCATAATGTGACTTTCTATGTAACTTACTCTTAGACTGCTGGTGTCGTTGATACTACTACCTATGAGTACAGTGCAGGAACTAAAATAGTACATAAAACTTCAGAAAATTCGATTATATTTGCACATATTTATAATTTTTAGAGATGAATGTATTCTAATTTAAAACCCTATTGTAATTTAATATTTAGGACATATATTAATTCTGTTTTTGTTAATTTTCTGTAACGCAACTAATGTTTTATACTTTTACTTATATCAAGGGAAAATACTATATATAAAATTATTGTAATCATATATTCTCGACAAATGGTAACCTTACACATGAGTAGCTTCCAAATTATTTAATGGAGTTTTATTTATTTCTTATGTTCATCTTATGCTAGTTTTCATTACTAAAAATTGAAATTTGAATATGATGTGGAATAGCCTGTCTCAAAATATAAATCTTATCCGATAAAGTATCAAAATGGCTCTAAAACTGCAAATGAAAATTTTAATAGGAAGAAAATGAAAATGACTTCAAAGTGTTTGTTAACTTCAAAACAGAAAAACAAGTATTATTATATAAAGATTTAAGAATATTTGCAATATATCTTATATTTCTCCTAAAATAGAAAAATTCTAGTTTAGAGATGGATTTTTTGTTGAAATGTATATTTTTATAAGAAAAATAATACAATCTATACTATAAAAATAGAAATCATGATTTTTAATGTGTGATTTTCCATTTTGGACCACTAAAAAATTATTATATTTAATTATCTTATCATTTATTTTCATATTAATATCACATGCCACATTGACAATAACTACTTAAATGAATCATGTACCATATGTAATATGTTATACAAATAGACCTTTATATTTTTCTTTTTGATTAATCTGGGGTATCCCGGACCTATGGAAGTGCCCAAACTAATCCGCAAGTGGAGGTACATCTTATGGATAAACTCTCTCTCCGGGTATTCAAACGAGCTGAAAGCAAGGGCTCATGGATATCCATGTAGGGTGTCCAGGTAACATGTGACTTAGTTTCACATGGCTGGTGGATCAAAACTGAAATGTGCTGACATCCCAAGCCCTTCTCTTTATCATTTGACCACAAGCTACTGGACAAATAATCATTTATACTGCCAACACATACATACTGTTCGATTTAATGTGTTTGTATCCTTTACGTTAGACCATCTACCTATAAAGGAACATAAACATATATGATGATATTAATCCAATGGTCATGTCTTATTCATTTTCTTAGTCGTTTGACCATTTTTCTTCAATACTTTAGCTGCAGATATATAAATCTTTAGAAAATGGCCATTGTTCAAGTTTAAGAAAATCCTTCAAAAAAATCTATAGCCATGAGGCCATTGTTCACGTCTTACCTGTAGATATATAAATTTTTTGAACATGAACATTGTTTCAAGAATTTGCTTGTGTCATGTCTTAATCATTTTTTTTATTTATGTTAGCGTGCACATGTCAATACTATTTTCTTTGTAAATAATAGTATTGATGTTCATAAACGGTTTTCACAATATGCAATTGGAGAAGGTGAAGATGGACCCACCATTCAAATTTTTAAAATTTGGGTTTATTGCATTTGAGATAGGACGTTTCGGGTATCAATTCGGATTCGGGTCGGGTGATTCGAGTGTTTGGGTTTTCAGGTTTTTGGGTAGATATGTGCAAAACCTCTTTGGGTTATTTATGAATTCAGGTCGGGTTCGGATTATTACGAATCCAGTTTGGGTTTTTTCGAGTGTACATGAGACACCTGACATTTGTAAAACTTTATATTTTCAAAAACATTTAACAACCTAAAACCTGAAGCAGTTGTGCAATAACACAATATAAACCAAAAAAACAAACATTTTAGCCGAAACAGAGTAGCACGTTGTGTAACAACAAAGTACCAAACGAAAAACATCAACCAAAAACACTAAGCAAACTTAAGAAACTTGAAAACCATATGTGACACCAAAAAGACACAATTTTATATGTTAGAAGAGTAAACAAGCATAAAAAATGCATCATATGTTTACAATTTACAAATGTCTTAGTTCTTACCATGTAACGAATCCATATTATCTTGGTCTTCTAGTCTTGTGGTTGTGATATTTGTCATACTCTGTTCAAGTAATAAAAAATTTGGTGTTAACAAACATAAAGCAAGAAAACATAACAATAAACAAGAAAAGTACAAACCTCTTTCCATCTTGTCTTTGTACTCAACAACTGAAAGTATTTGAGCATTGATGAGCACCTTGGATTCAAGTCTGATATCTTGTTTCATCCACTGTTATGTACACATCAGACCATCAACCATATAATAGTGACTTAAACAACTCCTATGTGGATCAATTAACCTCACACTAATGTTGAATGCACTTTCAGATGCAACTTCATCTGAGGATACTTGCATAACAAAAAGATCACGAGCTATCTGTGATAAAAAAAAGGGTACTTTCCAGAGTTTACTTTCCACCAAAGAGAACATCAAAGCCAGTTCATTCCATTACATCTTGATGCTCAACATCAGCCTTTAGGTAAGCATCCAACTCATTGATGTCTCTCACTCCAATCTCCTTTAGCAGTGAGTTGTACCTTTTCTGAATCCTGCGTTAGCCAATTTCATCATCATGCAAGTCCATTGTTGGATGTTCTCGAGATTGTGAAGACTGAGTACACTAAGATGATTGCACATTTATTTCAACTTGTTTAACATTTCTTTCACTATACTCTTTGAACAAATCAATTAGATTACTAAAACTGAATCATTTAAGTCTTTAACCTCCATACTTTCTTCCCCGTAAAGATCCTCAAAACACAACTTTGCAAACTTCATCTTTCTGGAAGGATTAAAGACGCTTGCCACCACTAAAATATTTTTAATGTTCTTCAACCCATCTCAGTACTTATCAAACTTCTTCAGCATATCCTCATCCTTGATTTTTAGAACAACATCGTAGCTATTATAAAACAAATACTGATTGGAGGCTACGTTCACTATCTCACCTTAGCACTTGTGGGCATTAAGCATGGTAGATTATAAGACTACTAAGATTGAGTTATAAAAGATAATGAGAAACCTTTCCAAATTTTCAACCGCACGCCAATCCTCACTTGTAGGAGGTCCGAGTCTTTTATTTTCATTCTTTAACTCCATGAAATGATCATTGAATGGTTTCTCCTCAAAACCCATCTTATCAAACACAATCTTTTAAATAAGTGCTCTTTCTAACATCAAGTAAATTGAATTACACCTAGTTCTAACATCAAGTGGCAGACTTCCTCTTTTCATCCTACCAGAATCTACTTTAAGCTCAAATGTCTTTTTTGTCTATTTGTTCCAGATCTTACGTATGAGATTGCATTGCGGATTGCAGTCACACTATCATCTACTTCAGACAAGCCATCCCTCACAATCAGATTGGTAATGTGACCATCACATCTCATATGCAAAAATTATCCTTTCATAACTAATGATTCATCAGATCTTTGACAGAAACTACTTTCAAAATGCATCTAAGCATTTTTGTTCGCAGTTGCATTGTCTATAGTGACACAAAACACTTTCTCTATTCCCTACTCAGCGAGGTATTCTAAGAGAACAAATGCAATAGTTTACCTTTGTGATTGGTTACATATTTGAATCAAATGATCAGTTTGTTCAACCGCCAATATGCATTTATGTAGTGAGTTGTTATCACCATATAGTTAACCCCTACGTGAAGTAACAAACAAAATAAAAGATTAGCTATATCAAAAACAAAATCCTTAAACACAATATTAAAACTGATTCAAAGAGTATTAATTACTTGTTACTTGAGACACTCATATGTCTGTGGTGATGGAAGCTCTTGCTTGTCAGCAAGAAACCATTTCTTAAGATCAGTATTTCTCTTAATATACATCTCTACTATCTTCCTAGTAGTTGTACGTCTTGAATGAGGATCAAGGAGGTTAATATACACATAAAAGCACATATATATTAACATAGACTTAGATAATGAGTGTTTACAAGATACATTGTTAAAATTACCTTATTGTAGAAGTTTAAAAACTACACTATCAATAAAGAAACGTGGCAACTGTCCAAGAACGAATATTTCATTTGTTGCTTCTCTTAATACACCTTTTGAAACTTTTACACTCTTCAAAGAACCTTCCTTACTAATTTTATGTTGGCTTTTAGTATGATCTTGATCATCTTGACATGCTTTGAATTGCTTGCAATAGTTAAGATGATTGTGCAAATTGCTGGTTCCAGAATTTGTTGGACAAGTCAAGATATTCTGATAGTAGTCGCACACACATTTGTCACGGTTCTCTTCACTTCTTCGGTAGTGAGCCCATACATTAGATCATGTGGGGAGTACACGTTTTTTTTACTCTGTTCTTGACTATCTCCATATGATTGTTTTTGTTTATCTCTTCGATCAGACTCTGGAGTATGAAACACTTCTTTTACATAATTTAGATCTATGTTTTACAGTGCTTTGAAAAAGGTAATGATGATGAATCAATTTGTTATTAACAAAACAAAATAAGTTCGTTCGATAATTAACTAACATTAGAACTTTCTGTCATGTTACTATGACTCATGTAAATATGACAAGAAAAACAACAACTAACAAAATCAAGTAATCAACTAACCTTGTCTCTCTCTAACTAACTAACTAACATAATCAAGTAACATAATAGTCTCTGACAAGAAGAACAACAATCCTAACATAAGCAACTAACAGAAAATAAAGGAGAAGAAGCAGATGAAGGAGAAGAAGCTTAGACAATTTCGATTTGGAAAAGAAAAGGATTCACCTTTGATTTTTTTCTCCTTGTCGAAAAAAGAGTAGAAGTCGAAGATAGTAGACTTTTGGTAGGTTCCAGTTTGAAAAATCAAGAGTCATATCTAGGATTGGCTAAGATCGAAAGATTTTTGGGAAGCTGAACGGATTTAGGAAAGGGGATAAATGTGTTTAATGTTACTCACTATATATATACTTTTGGGTGTATTCGGATAGCATTTCGGTTTTCAGGTATAACCGATCATGTAAGGGTATACGTAGTCGATGAATCCTAAACCCGTTCGGATATATCCAAAACCAAACCGCCCACTTCGGGTCGGGTTCGGATTTGGGTTTTGGGTGAGGCTTCGTGCCCATGCCTAATTAGAGATATGGATATATTCATTGTTTGCCTTAAACAATATTTTGCCTACATTAAAAAATTGAGTAATAATTCCATGAATTTCGTGATGAATAAACTATATTGGTAAAGTATTTTGTGCATCATATATATACTATTAAAGCGGGATCACTATTAGGATTCTGTCTTTCGTTTTTTAACTGTTTACGATGATATGCCACTGTCTTTTTTGAATTATTATTTAAATAAACTTTCCTAATAAATTTAACCAATCGGAAACAAGATTTTTTTGAACCAATCACATTATAACATCATTTACAAAAGTTTTTTCGTGCCCATGTCTAATTAGAGATATTGATATATTCATTGTTTGCCTTAAACAATATTTTGCCTGCATTAAAAAATCGAGTAATAATTCCTTGAATTTCGTGATGAATAAACTATATTGGTAAAGTATTTTATGCATCATATCTATACTATTAAAGCGGAATCACTATTAGGATTCTGTGTTTCGTTTTTTAATTGTTTACGATGATATGCCACTGCCTTTTTTGAATTATGATTTAAATAAATTTTCCTAATATATTTAACCAATCAGAAACAGGATTTTTTTGAACCAATCACATTATAACATCATTTACAAAAGTTTTTTTAAGCAGAGACTGTATTGTTACTTCGTCCCGTTACATCATCATGCATATAAATTATTTTATACATATTACAACTTCAAAATATATAACGGATATTTATATGAATAGTTACTTCGCAGCATTACGTCAAGATTAATATATATATTATTTTATATGTGATGAGAACTTCTAAACAATTAATATTATTTAAAACTTATGTCTATTAATTTCATATACTATTGACAATAACTATATAGGTTTTGCTAACATCTAAATGTGTCAAATGTTAAACCCATAAAATGTCTCATCTGTTAATCCTTAAATCCTGAAGTCATGATTCTAAACCTTAAAATATGAACGTTTTTTGTTGGGATTATAGAATTATAGCACATTTTTTTATATTTATTAGTTGATGGTCATAATATCCTAATATATTTCTCTAATCAACTAATGATGTTTTAGCGTAAGATCTTTAGCAAATTCGTAATAGAGTAAGATTTAAAAAATATTAACCACTTTTGAAGTAATTTCAGTTATGATTCCCGATTTAATTGTATAGATTTAAGAAATATTTTGTAAGAGAGTATATAGGATCTTCCATAACTTCTACTAATATATTCTTTACAATAATGCAAAACTATACATAGGAACTTCAACCCCTATATTAAAAGAATTAGATCATTAACTTGGCGATTTAAGAAAATGATTACAAAAAGAATTTAAGAATCTTTCAAAATGATACAATTTTATTTTTAAGAATATACTTTGAAAATAACAAATTTAATATTGTTATATTAAAATTTTGAAATAAAAATATTAATATTCAAATTTAAGTTAAACTCCATAAAAACAATTGATATATATATATATTTATTTATTTATATATGTATATAAATATATACACAGATTTAAGTTACATGAAATGTTAAATTATACGAATTATGTCGAAAAATAAAATTTTCGTTAGATAAAATTTTTGGTAGCCAATAAATTAAGGGCTTTTTGCAAAAGTGACTCAAAACTTGGAGTCAAACAGAAAACTAACCTTTTCTTTTGATTCCTTTTTTTTTGAGATTTTAACCCCACACCTGCATTTTATCTACGAAAATGCCATTAACATTTTGTTTTTTTTTTTTTTCGAAAATGACTTCTTTACTGTCTCAACCTCATCTTCTTCAAGTATTTACAATATTGCCACTGCAATGAATAGTGGCAACAACCTTGTACGAACTGTTTGGAGCTTTTAATGCCCTTTAATGCACGTAAATCTCTTTACACTCTCTCTGTTTCAATTGTTATGAACTAAAAACAACATTTCTTTCACTTTCTCTCTATATTCATCCAAAAAACTCAAGCTTTTGATTCAAAATATGGCCTATGGTTGACAGAGCCATATTTCTTTCGTTTTTACTTACGGTTGCTTTCGTTTGAGGTTCTGGGTGGTTGGAGAAGACCCTGTGTGCAAACGAAGTCATCTCACCTAGTTTAAGGTACGAATTTGAATTTTTTTTCAAGATCTGTTCGCGTAGAAGACTTACTAGTAAGTCATCTGTATGTAGAAGACTTACTGATGAGTCTTCTGGTCAAACGGACGACTTAAATTAAGTCGTCCAGCTTTGTTTGTTAAAAAAAACACTCCAGACGACTTATATATACGTCGTCTACGAGAAACGGGCTAGTTTTGCATTTGACCGAATCGTGTCAGATCTTTGACTATTTCTGGACGACTTATAATTCAGTCGTCTCTGGGAAAGTTAAAATTTTAATATTTTATGAAAACTTGACGACTTACGTGTAAGTCGTCCTAGGTTAGTTTTGTAATTGAAAAATAAAACTTCATAATTTAACTTTAACCAGACGACTTAATATAAAGTCGTCCCTCCAGAAGACTTAATTTAAAGTCGTCCGGGGAAAGCAAAGTCGTCCAGAATTTTTCCCAATTTTCTGGTCAAACCTTGCTTATCCCGGACGACCTTAAATTAAGTCGTTTAGCTGGACGACTTTCATCTAAGTCGTCTGGAGAAAGTTAAATTTCAAGTTTTATTTTTCAATTACAAAAC
The DNA here is from genome assembly GCF_020379485.1 of Brassica napus. NCBI lineage: Eukaryota > Viridiplantae > Streptophyta > Magnoliopsida > Brassicales > Brassicaceae > Brassica > Brassica napus. Next base: position 22,544,340 of record NC_063448.1, read on the forward strand.
TAACCTTAGGACGACTTACACGTAAGTCGTCAAGTTTTCATAAAATATTGAAATTTTAACTTTCCCAGAGACGACTGAATTATAAGTCGTCCAGAAATAGTCAAAGATCTGACACGATTCGGTCAAATGCAAAACTAGCCCGTTTCTCGTAGACGACTTATATATAAGTCGTCTGAAGTTTTTTTTTTAACAAACAAAGCCGGACGACTTAGAATTAAGTCGTCCCTTTTAATTTTCAATTGCAAAAGTGACCTCTTTAGACGACTTACCTTTAAGTCTTCTGGACGACTTAATGCTAAGTCGTCTGCGGCAATGTTTATTGAACTTCTTCATTTTCTCTATGTTTACTAATGTGTTTTATTTTGAATATTTGCAGATGATTTTTCAGTTACATGCAGTGTATGGAGAATGGTTGTTGAGAGATTTCCGTTGGGATTTTGTGGTTGATGATCTCAAAGGAGCAAGATTGTTTTTATTGAATGAAGATTCAACACATGCTGAACTTGTTGCAATGGCTCAAGAAGATTATAACCTGGACATGAGAACAGTGAGTGTGGAGATTAGCTACTCATTACCAGCAGAAATGATGATGGCTCCAGGCAGTCTTCCCATTCATGTTACAAGTGATAGACAAGTTCGAAACTTGCTGGAGATACTCAAAACCCATAGAGTATGTCTTTGTGTATCAAGCCGCAGCAAGGTCGAAACGGTTTCAGAGAAAAGGGATATTGATGAAGCTGGTGAATGGGAAAAAGATGTTGGTGATAATGATGAAGCTGGTGAATGGGAAGAAGATGTTGGTGGTGATGATGAAGATGTTGGTGATAATGAGTTTGTTGAAGATGAAAATCAAGATGGGGAGGAGGAAAATGGGGAGGAGGATGCTGATAATTCTATTGTTGGTGAAACGGATCAGAATGGTGGGGATTACAGTCTTTATGGAAAGGTTCCAGATGAGGACGAGGAAGATGATGATAATATTTGTTTTGAAGAAATCCAAAAGGCATATGCTAAGACAAATGCTATTGAAGGAGGAAAATCGAATGGTACCATCTATGTCAACCAGAGTTTTGTTAGCAAGGGTGCACTGCTTTCAGAGCTGCGGTTGGCAGCAGTGAGGGGTAAGTTTTCTTTCAGATTATACAAATCAACGAAAACTCTCGTTGTGGCAACATGTCCGGTTAGCTATTGTGGATGGAAGGTCAGAGCGAGTGTCAAACATGGGACAAACACGTTTTGGGTAACAAAGTATGTGGAAAAACATTTATGCTCAGCGGGAGACCGAATCGCTCAGCGGAGACACTGTACTCCGAAGTATGTAGGTAGTCTTTTCATTGATCGTGTTGGAATCATTGATGGGATAACTCCGCAGCATATCACTGATGCAATGAGGAACATGTTTGGCATGGCGCTTGATTACACCACTTCATACAGAGCACTGTTATATGCACAAAGATTGGTGAGAGGATCAGCAGAAGAAGGGTATTCGCGTCTGGCATCATATCTCGAGCAAATCTCCATTGCAAATCCTGATTCTATCACGGCGATAGAACTTGATTCTATGAAAAGATTTAAGTATCTATTTCTCTCTTTTGGAGCTTCTATCAAAGGTTTTAAGTATCAGAGAAGGGTCATTGTGGTGGATGGAACTCACCTAAGTGGAAAGTATGGAGGAACTATGTTAGTTGCAGCCGCACAAGATGGCAATTTTCAGATATTCCCATTGGCTTTTGGGATCGTGGATGAGGAAGATATACCTTCTTGGGAATGGTTTTTCACAAAATTGGCTAGTTGTATATCTCATGACAAGCCTCTGGTGATAGTCTCCGACCGGCACAAGGCCATTAAAAGTGCGTGTGATAAGGTGTTTCCTTGGGCAACCCGAGGAATATGTTATTATCACCTTCAAGATAACATTGTCAAAAAGTTTAAAGGGAAACATCTCATGTACTTGGTGAAAGGGGCTGCTTATGCTCACACGGTTTACGATTTTGACCGGTACATGGCTGAGATACGGAGTGCAAACCCGGAACTTGCAACGTATTTGGAGAAAGCCGACGTCAGGCTATGGTCAAGGGTTTATTGTAAGGGGAACAGGTTCAACATAAAAACAAGCAACATTGCTGAATCTATTAATTCCGCACTGAAGCGAGCAAGAGGATTTCCGATTACGTTCCTGCTGGAGTTCATAAGGCAGAAGTTAGGAAAATGGTATTGGAAAAGGAGACAAGATGCTTTGAGTCTCACAACTGAACATAGCCGGGCTGTTGAATACTTGCTTGCTGTTCGAGAAGAGATAGCGGGTATGATGACGGTCGAACCAATTGATGGATGGCATTTCTTTGTCAAAGGTGGCAAAATGGACTGTGTGGTTGATTTGGAACATGCAAAGTGTGATTGTGGTGTCTATGGAGTGGAGAAAATACCTTGCTCTCATGCTATAGCTGCTGGAATACATGCTGGTTTGCATATCTCCACACTTGTATGTCCACTGTACTCAAAGAATTATCTGTATGCAGGATACTCAGAGAATATATATCCTATCGTGTCACAACATATTGAGGAACGAGAATGCTTTCCTCCAGAACTAAAGCGTGGTCGGGGGAGACCGAAGAAATCAAGATGGCAATCTTGGTTGGAGCTATCTAGGATGAGAGGACACAAACCCAGGAAGAAACACAGGGCACGGAGATGCTCAAACTGCAAGGAAACTGGCCATACGAAACCACAATGTACACAACCAGTTGACTAGTTGTCCAGACGACCTAAATTTAAGTCGTCCCGTCTTGATTACCCGTCCAGACGACTAAATATTTAGTCGTCCAGTGTATTTTATTTTTAGACGACCTTCTACTAAGTCGTCCAGTGTATTTTATTTTTAGACGACCTTCTACTATCCCTTCAAGTGTATTTTATTTTTAGACGACCTTCTACTAAGTCGTCCAGTGTATTTTATTTTTAGACGACCTTCTACTATCCCTTCAAGTGTATTTTATTTTTAGACTACCTTCTACTATCCCTTCAAGTCGTCCAAACCTTCTAGACGACTTATTTGTAAGTCGTCCAGTTGGAAAACCTTCCAGACGACTTATAATAAGTCGTCCAAACCTTCTAGACGACTTATTTGTAAGTCGTCCAGTTGGAAAACCTTCCAGACGACTTATTTGTAAGTCGTCCAGTTGGAAAACCTTCCAGACGACTTATTTCTTCCAGACAACTTATATCATGTTCAAATACAAAAATCATGTTAAAAAATCATGTTCAAATACAAAAATCATGTTAAAAAATCATGTTCAAATACAAAAATCATGTTAAAAAATCATGTTCAAATACAAATCTAATCATACATGCCCACGAACTTATCACCATCCACATTTTCTTTCAGATGCTGATCAACAAGCTCCTTCCATATATCCACCGCCATATTATCCCTCATTTTCTTCGCGTTGCACCTAGCAAAGTCTTTAGGGTCAAAGGAGCCCCCGAGCGCATGACATTCAATGTACTTTACAGTGTACACGCCACAATCACCATTGTTGGCCGTGGGTACACCTTTCAGCGGTCTCTCATATGTGTATGGCTCCAACCCGTATTTGACCCGCATTTCGTCGGTGGCTGCGCACTCAACAAGCAGATAAGGGACCATCTGGAGAAAAGGCTCCATTATCGCATCCCATGCGTCTGGTACACTAGATGAAGGTATGCTGTCCCAGACGACTATGTGCCTCTTAGGGATCGATATCCAAATAGCAACCCAATGCTTGTCGTCCAAGTTCACTGGCGCATAGATATCATCAATGTCCTCCCCCCACTTCTTGTTTGATTGGCAAAATGAAGGTATTGATCCGTCATAAAAATACGACGCCCCACCAGGTAGAACTCTTCCTAAACCTTTGTGATCAGGTTCCGATGTTTTGAAGAGCTGATACTGCTCTCTCCAAGACTGAGAAAAGTTGTGATCCAGGAAGCACATTCGCTCGCTCCTGAAAGCTTGTGGGTTCTCCTGATACCTCTGCCTTAGCACATTAATCCAAGCATCTATATGCTGCATATTAAATATAACAAGTTAGAAGTTACCAGACGAAGACGACTTATATTTAAGTCGTCTACGTGGTCGTCCAAGTAGACGACTTTCCAGACGATTTATCTTTAAGTCGTCTGGAAAGTAGTCTACTTGGACGACTTTGTAGACGACTTAAATCGTGTGCAGAAGACTTACGCAGTCTTCCAGCCATCCTCTGGCTGTCCGGAGGAAGTGGTACCACCTTGTTGGTGATGTACGTGGTTTGTCCTCGATCTTAGTTAAATAATGACTGCAAACAAAAAAGCAATCAGTTTTGGACGACTAAATCAAGCTATTATGGGTAAAGCAATCACTTACGGATCAGTTTTCAACCAATCAGCGAGTTCCTTCAACTTTTCTTTGTTTACTGGCGGAAATGGATTATAGGCTGCCACTTTATCTTTTTTTTTCTCTGCCATATAAGGAGATCTCACAGTAGGAGCAGGTTTCTTCGCTCGTTTACTCTTTGCACGCTTGTCCAATACAACCAGGCTCGGTTGTGAAACTGGATCGCTTGGCTCGGTGGAAGCGAGGCTCGGTTGTTGATCTGTGGAAGCGAGGCTCGGTTGGTGATCGGTGGAAGTGACAGCAACAATCTCTTTGGAGGTGACACCATCTGCTTTATTTACCGAGTTCGCCTCGGTTGCTGTATCCTCCGGCAACCATCTCTGCAATAAAAGTTGCACACAAGTTAACCCTGGACGACTTAAATAAAAGTTGTCTGGACGACTAGTTGACCCTGGACGACTTAAATAAAAGTTGTCTGGACGACTAGTTGACCCTGGACGACTTAAAATTAAGTCTTCCGTGGTCAACTAGTCGTCCAGACAACTTACGTTTAAGTCGTCCAGGGTCAACTAGTCGTCCAGACAACTTTTACAGTCGTCTGGACAACTAGTTAACCCTGGATTTGATACTAACATCTTTGATTTGAGGAGGCTGTTTCTTTTGAGGAGGAGGCTGTTTCTTTTGAAGAGGAGGAGGCTGCTGCTGTTTCTTTTGAGGAGGAGGAGGCTGCTGTTTGGTTTGATGAGGAGGAGGCTGGTTACTAACCACGGTTTCATTGGCATGAGGGGTAGCCTGTTTGTTTCTACCCCCGGTTTCTTTGGCAAGAGGGGTAGGCTGTTTATCTTGAGGGGTAGCCTGATTGGTTAGAGGTGGAGGGGTAGCCTGATTGGTGACACCAACCTTCTTCTCCACAGCTTCCAATCTATCAGACAACTTCCTAAACTCCCTCATGCACTTATTAAACCCTTTTTTCATAGCCTCAGCTACGCCCTTGAACATAATTTCCAACTCCTCTCTGGTCACCCCTCTAGCCTCTTCTCTAGCCTCTTCAGGAGCCTCTTTACGAGCTTTCTTCCGAGGTCTTGGATTGTCTTCCTCCTCCTCCTCCTCCTCCAACACAACCATCTCTTTGGCCTTCTTCGATGGAGTCACAACCTTAGGTTTTGTATTGACCTTAGTACCAGTGACTTCCCAGCAATCCATGGTCCACTTCCACGGTCTCCGCTCATACATGACTTTAATGATGTTCTCCGCGGGCAGGTCCTCAACCTCAGAGTCCCATTTTGGCCACATTTCACTAATGTCCTTCTCAACAAAGTTGATCACGCGGGTCTGCAGTAAATAGAAGAATCGAGTTAGATATTTGAAAAAAAATACTAAATAGACGACTTAATTATAAGTCGTCTACTAAGTCGTCCAGCTGGAAGACCTTCCAGACGACTTATAATAAGTCGTCTAATAAGTCGTCCAGATGGAAGACTTTCCAGACGACTTAATTAAGTCGTCCGATAAGTCGTCCAGCTGGGAAGACTTTCCAGACGCCTTATTATAAGTCGTCTAATAAGTCGTCCAGATGGAAGACCTTCCAGACGACTTATAATAAGTCGTCTAATAAGTCGTCCAGATGGAAGACTTTCCAGACGACTTAATTAAGTCGTCCGATAAGTCGTCCAGCTGGGAAGACTTTCCAGACGCCTTATTATAAGTCGTCTAATAAGTCGTCCAGATGGAAGACTTTCCAGACGACTTAATTAAGTCGTCCGATAAGTCGTCCAGCTGGGAAGACTTTCCAGACGACTTATTATAAGTCGTCTGGAAGGTCGTCAAGCTAAGTCGTCTGCGCAGTCTTTTGGATTGAAGTAAATACCTGACTCAAGATAGCAGCTTTCATTGATCTGCGGCCTCTGCTGCCCTCGTAAGCCAGTATCGGTGGAGACGGACTGTCTGCTCTGGGACCACCAATACTAGCACCCAATTCCGGCATAGCTGTGTACGTCCAGACTTGAAGAACTTGTATAAACCCATCCACGGTGTAACAGCCAGCAATTTCTTTGTTCCACAAAGAGTCCATCAGCACCTTAAACGCGACTCTCCCCCATGGATAATTCTCAAACCGTTCTAAATCCATCACTAGCCTTGCCAGAGTAGATCGTGTAGCGGTTGAAAACTTTCTCCCTTCAATGAATCCAGTGAAGATGGAGAGGTACGCGAGCCGCTTGCGATCTTCCCTGGACCAATCCCCGCATCTCTTCAGTGCTGCTATTATCTGATCAGTAGTTGGCCCAGCTTCCAGATGAACTCCCAGCATCCCCCAGAAAGAAACCATCTCTGGGGTAACGTCACATTTTGGTGTCTCAAGGTCCTCGATGTACTCGCAGTTTAGACCAGTGAGGTTTTCAAACTCTAACAGTGAAAACCTCAAAGGTTCTGGACCAACGAGAGACCACATCTCATACTTCTTCTTAATGTCCAGCTTGAAACTGAGCATGTAGTGAACCAGCCTTGAAGCCCAACCAAATCCCTGCTCCTTGAACTTGATGAAAACTCCCAAACTCGACTCCTTGAGCTCTTCAAATTCGTCATCAGTAAGAGCTTTCCTAAGAGCAGTATGCAACTTGCTGTTATCCGTATGATACGAAATGCTATTGTGGGCTTCTGGCTCTTCCCCTGATGTGTATAACCTACGGGGGAGTTCTGGAATATCCATCCTTTTTGTCTGCAAAATAATCAAAGACAACAATATAAGTCCAGACGACTTAGTAGACGACTTATAATTAAGTCGTCTGGAAAGTCTTCCAAATGGACGACTTATATTTAAGTCATCTACTAAGTCGTCCAGTTGGAAGACAAAGCCGGACGACTTAAATTACTTACAAGTCTTCCAGTCGCAGAAGGAGTTGGAGTACTCGTCATTGCGGTTATAGATCTGAAAAAATAAACGTGAAACGGTGAGAATGAGTAAATTGATAGAGACAACGTTTTATGTTCATCTTTTCCTCGAGATTGATGACTTAGCGGCGTTAGGGTTTACAGAGAAACGGCGCTAAGGTTTACAGAGAAGAAGCGGCGGCGCTAGGGTTTAGAAGAAGCGGCGGCGCTAGTGTTTAGAGGAAGCGGCGGTGAGAACGTTGGTGACCACGGTGGCGAGGGCGACGGTTTGTTCGGAAATAGTGGAAGCGGCGGCGCTAGGGTTTAGAGGAATCGGCGGCGCTAGGGTTTAGAGGAATCGGCGGCGCTAGGGTTAGAAGAAGCTGCGGCGACAACGGTGAGAATGAAGTGAGATAGATAGCCGACGTTGAGAACGATGGTTTGTTCGGAAATCGTGGGAATTCGAAATCGCCTTTGAGAGAGAACTGTTAGGGTTTTGAGAGAGAACTGTTAGGGTTTCTGAATTTCGCGAAAAATGAAACAAAAAAAAAAATCACCTTATATATTGGGTAAATAATCCGGTTAGCTTTAAAAGTACATTGGTAAACTTTAAGGTTTGGTCCGGTTTAGACGACTTATTCTGGCTGATAATGTACAACAGACGACTTAATATTTAGTCGTCTGTTTTCAGACGACAAAATATTAAGTCGTCCTAGACCCTAAAATGAACCCCTAAACTAAAATGACTAGATTAACTAACTAACCACGTTATAAAATCAAATTATACTTAAATAGTGTTTACTATACACAGAAATGAACACGCATAAGTAATTTTAAAAATTTTCAAAAACGGTTTTAATGCTTTCCAAAATCTAACCCTAAGAACACATACAATACTACAACATATGTTGATGAAACATAAACTAAAGAATATCATGACTCACTACTTTCACTCATCTATGCTGAAAACAATTGAAATTTGTTATATCTTAATTTATACCTCCTAAGACATATGTTAATTACATAATTCCCATTTTTCACTTATCAAAATATTTTTTACAAAATTTTTAAATTATGTTTAAGACTAACTGTCCAGACGACTTTCAGTTAAGTCGTCTGGACGACTTATTTTCTAGTCGTCTAAACAGACGACTTGCGAGGGGTAGAAACGTAAAAAAATTCCGTTTTTTTGTTTGGTCACAAGGGGATAGTTGTAATTTCAATAGCCTTTTAGGTTACTTTTGCCTTTGTACCAAGTTGGGGTATTGTTTTGGGTTTGACTCCAAGTTTTGAGTCACACTCGGCAATTCTCCCATAAATTAATCTCACGATTTTAAAACACAGATGAAAATCTTGTATTCCTTAGATCGTGTTCATATGACAACGTATATCATCCAGTTATTGCTTATAAAATATAAGGTATATTTTTTACCTAAAACAATATTTGATATATTCTTTACAAAGAAAGATGAATATTATACCACAATCATAAAATATCATTTAAATATCTTTGATCAAAATCAAGTATATAACATATCCCATTTTTAGGATAGTATTGACGAACAAACAGATTATTTTGTTATTCTAACCATTTTAATACAAAACTATAATATCGCAACTAAATCCTTTTGATATCCTACATTTAGCTACACGAAAATACGATCACAATATGACTGAAGCATAAAACTAAAAAACGAATTAAACAAAGTGTATCTATTTTATTTATTTTCATAATAAACCTAGATTTGGTTTGATAAAAAGGTTAGGTTGCTTTGCGCCAAACAAACTCCAATACTAATTTATCTTTTATGATTTTTAATTGATCAAGTATTACAAGTGTTAGAATTAGATAGGATATAAAATAAATTATGAACTATATAAACTAAAAGCATATCAAATCCACAACTATGAAAAATTGTATTTTTTATTAGAATTAATATACACAAACCATTCGAATTGTATGCTTTATAAATAGATATACTTAAAATGGTAAGTACTATTTTTAAAAGCAAAAAAAAAGAAGACTTATCTAACATACCATTTTAGTTGTTTGAACATCAATAGCACATATCATTAACAAATAAAATTTACAAACAATTAAAAAATATGAACAACTCATAATTGTGAAACATAAAAAGCAAAAAAAAAAAAATTTGTGCGGTTGCGCAGATCAAAGTTTAATTTTTTAAATATAATATTTTTATTATATAAACATACATTGTAGCAAATCCATTTTTACAATAAAATATATATATTTTAAAGAAAATATACAAAATAAATAAGATGACTGGAGATGCTTTAATTATATTTGAAAACTATCCAAAAATATATATTATTAGTGAATGACACCTATGCATGTTAGAGGTTTTCCTTTTATTTTCTTAGATCAGTTTAAATCATCAAAGTTAAACATGCAGATTGTACAAATGATATAATGCAAACAAATTTTGAATTAGGAACTATTTCATAGAGAGTATAAAAATACAAAAGAAAAGGGCTATATAATTCTTAGGAATTCGCCACATATATAACAAATGTTTAGTAATTACGAGAGGTTATTAGCATAACTGGAAATGATCATGACCAGGACCATTGTCTCAGAGGTCTCTACTTCGAGTGACTAATAAGATGAAACTAATTTTACATGTTGTAGTTTCAGCTATGGAAGATTACGGATTTCGACTTTGAACCTCCTAGTATTCAAAAAAGAAAATTTAATAATTTGTCATAAAACATTTACAAAAAGTAATAATAACTTTTTCAAAATTTTGGATTTTGTTTTACAATTAATTTTTGGTTTGAAACAAGTTTTAAACAATATAATTTGTCATACCATATTTACAATAGTTTCTGACTCTCTCTCTCTCTTTTTTTTTTTAAATATTTTATTATTTGATAAAGAAAATTACTAGGGCTGGGCAAAAAATCCGAATCCGAAGAACCAAACCCGATCCGAAAAACCGAACCCGATCCAAAAAAGTAGTATCGAACTCGAACCGAAATTGATTAAATATCCGACCAGATTCAAAATTTTGGTATCTAGAGAACCAAAACCGAATCCGACCCGAACCGAAGTATTTTGGGTACCCGAATGTATCTGAAATAGATTTATATACTTAAATATATTAATTATTTTTAGAATTAATGTATATTAAAAACATCCAAAATATGTAAGATAATTTTAAGCTGTCCAAAATACTTGAAAATATATACAAATAGTCAAAAATAAATGTATAAAATAGCTAAAGTATACTCAAAACACCAAAAATAATTGAAATATCTATTCTTTATCCAAATATTCAAACCAAACAAAATTATATGTTAAGTTTAGGTATTTTGACATATTTTATTCAAAATTATATGTAATATATTATTTTGTTTATGCATTTTGAGAAATTTAAAGTATATAATGAATTTTAATATTTTAAAATAATTTAAATGGGTTATCCGAATCTAAACCGAACCAGCAAAGATCCGAACTGAAACCGAACCGAAATTTAGAAATACCCGAATGAGACTAAAATTTTTGACTCCGAAAATCCGAAATCCGAATAGAACCGAACTGAACGCGAATGGGTAACGAAACGTCCACCCCTAAAAATTACAATGATGATTTAAAACAAATTGATGTATACAAAATATTTTTTAAACTCAATTATTGCCATATCGTTTGGTATCTAGCGTTTTACTCTTATATAAAAAAAAGTATATGAAACATGCGAGTAAGTGATTTCTCCTGTGTGAACAAATAAAGCGATTAGTGATGAAATCTTGAAATTAAACTCCAATAAAGGTTTTTCAGCAGATTGGAGAGGAACAAAATTGATGTCGGATACTAACCGTTGGGCCACGTCATCAACGTGTAACAGTTTTGTGGGCTCCACTCTCATTGACTTACGGACTCACAGTCTGACAGTTGACCGTTCGGTTTACGCGACGGACCCCACTTTGGCTAAATCTTTGCCGACAACAACCCTTTCTTTCCATTTTCTTTCGGTTTAATCACATATTTGGTATTACTAATTTTGTTTTAAATAAAGAGTTCTACAAAAAATTAAAATCTATTCCACACATTAAATAATTCAGTCGCCGTTTATTAAAAAATCATCATTTATATTACATAAAATGAATATTGAATTCACTATTGCCAAATGACAAAACGAATACAATACCATGTGTTGACAAAAAAAAATAAAAATACAATACCATGTTAACAGATAATTTATTATTAATTTTGTAAAATGGAAAAAGAGAAGAGAGAAATATACATACAAATTAATTTATACTCATAAAACTATATACTTATCCAATTTAATTACCTAAATGATACTCCCTCTGTTCATAAAAAATCCATATTCTAGAAAAGTTTTTGTTTCAAAAAAATACATATTTTATATTTTCAATGTAATTTTGGTCAACTAATGATGAAAAATTGTGAAGTTCAAGAACATTAACTGCATTTCTTAAAATCTTATTGGTTTAAAAATATAGAAAATATAAAATTACAAAAAACTATGTATTTATAGCTAAGTTTTAATATATTTTATTAAAAAGTGTAAAAATTCTAAAACATTGATCTTTTAGGAACGAAAAGAATATTTGTTAATGAATAAATGAAATTCTTACATTGATAGCTGAAAACAATATATAATGTTTTCGAAAGATTTGTTATTTCAAAATGTAAGATGTTTTTCCTTTTTATGTTAAACTTAATTTTATTAAAATTGTTTAATCAATTAAATTTTGCGGAAGATTTCTAATTTATTAAATTTTTTAAAATTTATAACTGTAAAATACTTTATAGAGAAAATTAATTTCTTAATTTTTATGCATGCTTTAACTCAAAATTTCATTCATAATGAAACAAAGGGATATAAACTTATAAATTAAATAGATATGTACATAAAACGAGAGAAGAAAGCACTAATTTTTCAAGAACAATATTACAGTGTCGCTCTTATAAAATTATATAATTTTGAAGTGTATGGTTCATAATAAAACCAGGCCGTGTAAATCTCGCGTTGATGACTCAATGCTGCGTCACGTGAGATCTTGAAGTCTTAACCACTCACTGGGTTACAAGATCTCCGAATCAAACAAAATCTAGTTTAGTTTGTGTGAAAATGAGATAACAGAGGGACCACATAAATCAACAAAACAATTTTTACTGTTGAAATAACATAATCCATCTCCTAAAATTCCAAATGATTGTTTTTTTTTGAACTCAAATTCCAAATGATTGTTGCTTAATTAGTTAGCGCAGAACAAGCAATTGATATGATCGGTGCTGAAAAATGTATTTATAAACAAGATCGAATGATATAAATTAGTTCTTAGATGTAATCTTTTTATATTCTTTGCTGTCATGGATTCTGGTTAATTAGACTAAGATGATATGTGAACGTTTGCTGGGTTCTAGATTAACCTGCGGATGTGATAATAAAGATGTATTCCATAATGAGACAACGTATTGCTAAACACAGTACATACTACACGCTCATTAACCAAAAAACTCTCAGTTCTCAAAATAGTTTATCCTTGTCGTTAGTGATGGTATTGAGGGGCACATACCCACTTGAAAGGTGTGGGTTAACTGTTTGAACGGGATTCAGTCGACTAGAGTGAAAGAAGTCAGAAATGGGATGACTAAAGACGTTTTATTAGATTCGAACTGAAAGGTTACAAGAGTCACAGGAAAGTGAGAGAACAACAAGATCAAAGAGATCGCTAAAACCCTAGATCTAGCCGCTTAGTGTGTAAAATCCGAAGTTCCCTTTCTTGTTGCTTCCTCTCCCCCTTTTATAGGTCTACTGTCCTTGATGCCCTAATTTCGTACCTCTTTGGGCCTTGATGCGAGAGGCCGAGTATACGGGCCTGGGAAAAGTTTCCTCCAAGCGGGGTACTTCGGGCCGGCTTACTCGACCGGCTAAAAGTACTCTAAGGTCGAGCTGACGTCTTTAGCCGCCGAGCCGACTAAACTAATCCAACTTGCTGGATTAGGGCCTGTTATTCGGTGGGCCTTGTGGAGGGATGCAATCCATCTCCTACAATAAGTCCCCCCCAGTTCACTTGTGAGCGACGTGGCGGTCTCAGTGAATTTGTGGGTCAAGTTTATTCGGATAGTAGGCTCTAATGCAAGAGATAATCCTTCCTGTTTAGTCGTCGGTGTGTGCTTTTAGTCGCATGATGTTCTGTAGGTGTCTCTAGTCGCTCCGAGTAGCGTTTGCCTTGACTCGCTTACTTGCCTCTCAGTCTTTATGATGAGATACAATTTACTTGGGTGATAGATTATTTCGGATAAAACGACGGGGATCGGTTTTGCTGGTTAACCGGGGGCCGATTTAAATCGAGACCAGGAATTGATTCCGGTCTGACAACCTGATTGAAAACCAGTTCAAGTGAGAAACTGAACCGTCGCGAGTAAGTTTGTGGGCATTTAGGCGGCCTTTGAGGCCCATTTAGGCCTTCGTAGACCTAATGATTGCACTTGGAAAACATGCATTCATTTTTGCTATAAATGGGTTTCTCTCCTTTGCTTTCGTCATTCTTCTCTGCAGATTCAGGTATTCCGTTTTCTCTCCCTTCTCTCTACTTTTACTTTCTCTCTCTAGATAAGTTTTTCTTCGTGTAGACTCGTTGGTATCATTCGGCGGTTTTAGTCGTCCCCTGAATTAAGGAACATGCCTCCGAGAAGTCGATTGTCGCGAGAGGAAAAAGGGAAGGACATCGCAGATTCTCCGAGTCCGACCAGAGATGCGTCAGCGACTGGCAGTCCACTGGATGATTTCGACTTGATTCATCGCGATGCTCTCCGGGACACAGAAAACATGACTCTATCTCAGCGTCTTTTGGTCGATGATGCCCATAGGCTGATTCGTGGTGAAGGCGCGGATCGCGTCGAAGTCGAGAGCAGCGACGTGAGCGGTAGTGGTTCTGAAGCGTCTAGCCAAGCCTCGAGACCTTTGAGACGAGTTCGTCGGGGGGTTCCTTTCGACCAGATAGACTGCCGTCCCACGATCTATCATCCTGGCGGGATCTTCGAGGAACTCTCTCCACTCCCGCCTGAATTACTTCGTGATCCGCGGGCTCAGTCGTGGAGGAATGTTTTCGATTCTTGCTCCTCTCACAAGACGGTGAAGGATTTGTTGAGGCGAAATGGAGGCGCCGGCGTTACATACATCATTCCTTCTAATGGGCAACGTCCTTGGTCGCCTCCAACTGGCTACCAGTGTGTCTACGAATCTTATTTTGGAGACCATACGAAACACTGGTTTCCGATTCCCCGACTGATCACGTCTTACGCATTTTGTCGAGACATTGCAATCTGTCAGTTGCTTAATGGGTCGCTGCGCATTGCGGTTATGCCGATGGTGATGGCAACGGTGATAGACGTGTCGATGAGTGTGAGAGTGTTCGAAGAGTTAACTTTCACGAAGGCGGAGCCGCATGGAATATTCTCAGTGAAGATGCGTTCGAGCTACAACGTCTTGACTGGGCATCCGAACAAGACGAAAGACTAGCAACGCTCATATTTTTATATCAAGTCCGACGAGCATGCCTTCTCGGAGCCTCCTGGGGACGACTATCGCGTGCTATGGAATAAAACGCTTGGTAGATACTGTTTGTTATCGTCATGTCCTATTCGGGGATTCTAATCACGTGTTCCTTATTGTTGCAGTTCGCCACCCGAATACAATCGCATACCCGGAGAAATTCTTCGAGAGTGCCCAGGCGATCGCGGCTCACAGCCATCTCCGTTGGCCTGATCTTAGTCGGGAGTGGATAAGGCATCAAGAAGCTCGGATTACTAGAGGTGAGTTCGTTGATCTTTCACCGAGAAGTTTTATCAACAACTTATCTGCGCCGGCTTTATGTTTTTGTTGACTATTCAGTTTTTTGCACTTAATTGGGAGTCGAGGCTTCCTGTTGTACTCGGGCCCCGTAAGTCGCGCCTGTCCCTTTTTACTCGGAAACAGCAGAAGCTTCTGGACGAAGCTAGAAAGATGGACGGAGTTCCGGACCTGAGCGCGTTATTGAAGGGGAAGCTGCAATTGCTTTCGAAGAAATTAACTCCCGCTAATGTGCAAGGATCGACTAGTTCTGACGGTGGCGGAGCTTCCAAAGAGAGAGCACCTGGTTTAGTCGACGAGGGTGTTGGGGCAGAGCCTTCTGCTTCGAGTCCCAAAAAGAAAAAGAAGAGCAGGAAAGCCAAGAGGAAAGCAACTGATGAGGTTCCTCTTGAAGAGACCGCTTCTCTCGATGAAACTTCTGAGGGATTGGAAGCAAGGAAGAAAAAGGGAGGAAGGAAGAGGCCTTACGAAGGGGCTACTTCCTCTGTTGATCAAGAAGAGGCACCGACAGTAGGATGAGAAGGCGCTACAGAGGATCTCGTCGAGACAGACCCGTCCGAGGCGGTGCCTGAGGATCGTCCCAGAAAGAAGAAGAAGAAGAAGTCTATCGAAGCGGAGCCACGTCCTTCTGATGTTGAGGCGACCCTGGTCGATGTCGCCACAAGAGGTGGCGTTTCTCCCGAAACTCCTCTGGAGAAGAAGAGAAAGGTCTCAACGCGAGGGAGTGGTTCTGGGAGTGATCCTGCTGCGAGCGAGAGGTCTGCTCCTGATGCGTCTGCGAGATAAGGTTCTCGTTCTGAAGGTTCTATTGTGAAGAGGGGGAGAATCGAGTTCCCCGACCAAGGCCAGTTTCCTTATGACGAGGCAACTCCCCTGATCCTTAATCCCCTTAGAGGCGCGGAACTGACGCGCCAAATTCGTGGTGGGACGAAAGAGATGCCGCAACTGGAGGATTTTTACTTCAAGAATGAATACGTTGACGCTGCTTCTTCGAGAGTGTGGGTATCTGCGCTACCTTTCATCATTTATTTCCTTTGATTTATTAGGTTCATCCATCTCACTTAGTCCATGTTTATCGTTCCGCATAGTGACGGGAGCATGAACTACCTTGTTGAGAAGTACGACAGTGCTCTGAAGCAGACGATGATCCAGTTGGGATCTTCAGAGAAGCTTGCTCAAGCGAGGTTGAAGGCCATTGAGAGAGTAAGGGCGGATCATAAGAAGGCTAACGAGAAGGCTGCGAAGGAGAAAGAAATTCTTCGAGTGAAGTTCGAAGAGCTGGAGGGTAAGCTCAAATCCGCCAGCGCGGCGAAGAAAGAGCTTGCCCGAGAGAACACTCGTTTGGAGCAAGCGGCTGCGACCCTTGAGAAGGAGAAGACTGAGCTACTCAAAGAAAGGGATGCTGCAGTAGAGAAATTGATTGGAGAGAGGCAACGCTTGAGGGACTCCCGGGGGTTGGAGGTTACTCGCGAGAGGGAAAGGGTCGAAGCTGCTATGGTCGAGAAGGCAAATCGCTGCTTTGGTCGCGTGCGCGACCATTTTACTCGCTTGGACGCCTTTGGGAAAGTGAAGAACCTGTACGGTCAAATTTCGGGGACGAAGAAGTGCCTCGAGATGATAAAGGCAAGTGGGACGGAGATCCCACAAGAAATGATCGACGTCTTTGCTGAGCAGGAGAAACTCTATGAGGCGGAGGCTACGAAACTTTGTGTAGGTCTGCTATCTGATAGCGACCTCACTCTTTCTCCGCTGGTTCTTCCTTCTCGTTTCGTCGAGGACAGGTTTAGAGCGTCGTTTGATCCTTATGGGTCGAACGTAATTTTGATCAGACCGGAGACGGTTTCTCAGCTCATTAGCTCGCTCGAGATTACCGAGGAGCCATCAGAGGAGCCATTGGTTGATGTCACGTCGGTCCCTGCTGAGCACGTCGAGGTCCCGGAGGGAGGTGGTCTTGATGAACGTCCAGAGAACGAGAACCTGAAGGAGGTCCCCGGAAAGGACAACCTTGAGACATGCGACACTCCGGTTCAAGAGGAAGAGACCAAGAACGTGGGCATCGAGGATCCTGTCCTCGTCTCGGATTCTTCCTCTAAGGACGAGAAGACGAAGAGGAGGAAGACGATAGAGTCGAGGAGACGTCGCTGTCGCAGCCTGTCGAGGAAGAGACGACCAACGAAGTCGGGGATAGAGATGTTCCCCCGCCTCATGTTGTGGACTCTCTTGTCCCTGTTCCTACTCTGGTGGAAGACCCGACTGCTGCCGCTACTGAAGACTCAGTTGGTCCTCCTGCTCTTGGGACGCCAGAGGAGGACGATCAAGATTCTGTGCCTTGACGCTTTGCCTATGTTGTGTTTCTTTGTACTTTTTGTGTTTGTGGTCTTGATAGACCATGTTGTTGTATGACTAGACATACTTTCATTTTTTCGGTAAGTCGCTGTTTCAAGCAGACTTTAGATTTGTGGGTTGTTGTGTTCCTTATCTGTACTTGCAACTTGTCTAAGTAAATTTCAGTTATCTTTAGAGTCTCGCGATATATTCGCTTAGAAACAATAGATTCCTGACCTTTGGCTTTTGCAAATAGATAATGACAAAACCCGCTAAGGGACTTTGTTCAGCTCTTGTCGTGTTTCGATTGAGATAACGTCTAGGTGCGTTTTTCTACTTTGAAAACAAGAAACTGAATCTAAGAGTGGAAGGTTCTTTCGTCCGTTTTCTCAAAGACAATCGAGTAATTGGGTAGCTAATCCGTTACGCGTTTAGTCGAGAAAAGGTTAAAGATTCACTCCGTTTGGTCGGTCAGTGCTCTTTGGGCATAGGTGACTCGCGACCGTTGGGTCCTTAGGCTAAGTGTCTGATCAGGACATAGCTAGGAAATGAAACGTGAGTGTCCGCGTAGCTCCTGCCGGAGATACGGGAGCCGTTGGGTTCGACAATCGGTATTTACTCGATCGAAGTCGAAACAAAGAACACGATTTTGACTTTGGTTTTGTTACAGCTGGACCGGTTAAGGCTGCCTACGTACCTCGGTTGAGGATCAAGCCATTCGTAGTTCGTTTTTCCCGAGTGAAAGTGCCCGTTGGAAGCGCATTTACTCGGTCGAGTAGAAGTGACCGCGGAGGTGCATCTACTCGGTTTTTTTTTTTTTTTTTTATGTCCCTACGAGTAGAAAAGTCGTAGATGCATTGAGTTCCAAGCTCGAGGCACTTCTTCTCCGCGTGGCGTTTAAAGTCGGTAGACGCCTGGTTTCACAACTTTGATGATTTTGTAAGGTCCTTCCCACCTAGCGCCGAGTTTACCGGAGTTCAGCTCCTTAGTGTTCTCGAACACTTTGTGCATGACAAGGTCACCGAGTTCAAGGGGTCGGGCTCGGACCTTTTTGTTGTAGTAACTCTCTATCTGATGTTGATAGTTTTGGATTCGTAGCAGAGCTTGGTCCCGTCAATCTTCAATTTCGTCGAGGGCATCAAGCAGCATCTCCTTGTTGAGTTCGACGTACTGGGGCATTTTCGAACGTCGGAGGCTTGAAACGTTAACTTCTGCGGGAGCCATAGCCTCGACACCGTATGCAAGAGAGAAAGGTGTCGATTTGGTCGACCCTCTTGGTGTGTGCTCCATAGAACTCCGTCGAGTTCGTCGGCCCAATAACCCTTTTTCAGGTCTAAACGTTTCTTAATGCCGTCGATGATGAGCTTGTTGGAAGATTCCGCTTGGCCGTTTCCCTGCGGGTAACGAGGGGTGGAAGGGCTTAATCGAATGTTCCATTTGCTGCAGAACTCTTTGAAGTTGCATGACATGAACTGTGATCCATTATCACTAACGATTTCATACGGTAGACCGTGGCGGCAGATAATGTTTTTCCAGACGAAACCACGGACTTCTTTGTCTGTGACTTGAGCGTAGGCTTCAGCTTCGATCCATTTGGTGAAGTAATCAGTGAGGACGAGAATGAAACGCCGCTGGCGGGAGCAGGGAAGAGGTCCTATAATATCCATTGCCCATCGCATAAACGGGTACGGCGCGATCGTCGTTCGTAATATTTCAGTTGGACAATGGATGCTTGGTGCGTGCCGTTGGCATTTGTCGCAGCTTCTAGCGTAGGACTCGCAATCTGCGTTCATCGTCGGCCAGAAGAAGCCTAGGCTTCTCACTTTGATCGTTAATGCTCGTCCGCCCGAATGGTTTCCTCCAGCGCCTTCATGCGTTTCAGCGATAACCCTGACCGTTTCATCACCATGGATACATTTGAGGAGTACTTTACTCGCAGTCCATCGATTGAGTTCTGCGTCTAGGATGACATAATGGGCACTGCGTGTTTTTAGTCGGCGGGCTGCCCATTTCTCGGTTGGAAGTTCCACCTTTGAGAGATAGTCGATGAACTAAGTTCTCCAGTCAAGGCCGAATCTATCAGTATCGAGCGTGTCGGTTTTGGTGACTGGGGCTATGATGATGGTTTGGTCCATCGAGATATCGATTCTCGGCTTCTCAATGCGGTGTATTGGAATGGTTCGCTTAACTTGGTCCCGAAGCTTGCTTCCAAGGGCTGCGAGGGCGTCGGCCTAAACGTTTTCACCTCTGGGAACTTTGACGAGTTCGAAGAATTCGAAGAATTCGAACTCTGCGGCTAAGCCTTGTACTATCTTGAGGTAGGCGTCCATGCGATCGTTGCGGGCGTCGTAGTCACCGCTAAACTGACTGGCGACTATCTGCGAGTCGCAGTAGGCGCTTAGGCGTTTGGCCTTGACAGCTTTTGCTAAGCGGAGTCCAGCGATCAAAGATTTGTATTCTGCTTGGTTGTTCGAGGCTGGAAAGCCGAACCTAAAAGACTGTCTGATCAGTTCTCCGGTCGGGGACTGTAGTTGAACTCCGGCACCTGCGCCCGTGTTAGTCGAAGATCCGTCGACATGCAATGTCCAGTTTGGGGTTGGGAGTGTGAGATCTTGCTCCAATTCTGGGGCCAATTCGACTAAGAAGTCAGCAAGAACCTGAGATTTCGCCGCGGTTCTGTTCTTGTAAGTGATATCAAGCTCACCGAGTTCGATAGCCCACTTCGTTAGTCTTCCGGACCTGTTTGTATTTTGGAGTATCGTTCGGAGGGGCTGGTCGGTTAATACTTCCACCGAATGTGACTGAAAGTGTGGGTGAAGCTTTCTCGCCGCTTCGACGACCGTCAGCGCCATCTTCTCCAGGGTTGGGTATCGCGTTTCTGGTCCGGTCATGCGCCTGCTTGTGTAGAAGATTGGCTTTTGCTCACCTCAGTCATCTTTTATCAGAACGCTGCTGACTGCTGCTTGCGACGTAAAGAGATAGAACGTCGCCGACATCTGGCTTGGCGAGAACGGGTGGTGTTGTCAAATAATGCTTGAGTTTAGTAAATGCCTCCTCGCATTTCTCATCCCAGATAAACCTCTTGTTACCTCGCAGTAGATCGTAGAATGGCAAGCATTTGTCGGTGGATCTGGAGATGAACCGATTGAGTGCAGCTATCCTACCCGTAAGCCGTCATGCTTCTCTACTATTTTTTGGGCTTGGGAGGTTCAGGACCGCGGATATCTGCTTCGGGTTGGCTTCGATCCCCCGCTGCGTGACTATGTACCCAAGGAACTCGCCTGAGGAAACCCCGAACGTACACTTTGCTGGGTTCAGTTTCATGCCGTATTTGTTGAGATTTTCGAAGCAATCTTGCAAATGATGGAGGTGATCAGCGGCGTGTAGCGACTTGACAAGCATGTCATCGATGTATACTTCCATGGTGACGGCCAGCTTATCTGCGAACATTTTGTTCACAAGCCGTTGGTAGGTTGCTCCTGCGTTCTTCAAGCCGAATGGCATGACCTTATAGCAGTAGGTTCCTCTATCTGTGATAAAGGCCGTCTTTTCACGATCGTCGGGGTGCATCATGATTTGGTTGTACCCAGAGAAAGCGTCCATGAAGGTGAGCATCTCGTTTCCAGCCGTGGACTCGACTAAACGGTCGATGTTGGGAAGAGGATAGTTGTCCTTTGGGCATGCTTTATTTAAATTAGTGAAGTCGATGCAGACGCGCCACTTCCCGTTCTTCTTCTTAACGACTACTGGATTTGCTAACCACTCGGGGTAGCGCACCTCAGCAATTGAGCCAGCGTCGAGTAACCGGTCAACCTCTTCGTTTACAGCCTTTGACCTGTCGGGACCGAGCTTGCGTCGCTTCTGCCGGATAGGCTTGAATGTCGGGTCGATGTTTAGTTCGTGAGTTGTTATAGCCGGATCAATTCCTTTCATGTCTGACATGGACCACGCGAATGTGGACACATTCATCTTGAGAAAGTTGAGAACTGACTGTTGCATATCTTCAGACAGATACGCACCAATCCTTGCGGTCCGGCGTGGATCGGTATCGTCAATAGGTAACTCGAGAACTTCGCCTTCCTGGGAGCAGACTTTATTGGTTGGAGGAGAAACAGAGTTAACCGATAGAGACGATCGTTGGAGTTTGACTGTGGCGACTAGGAGTTCCCTAGCGACTTTTTGATCCCCTTGCAATGTTTTGATTTTTCCGTCTGTACCGGGGAACTTGACACACTGGTCATAAGTAGATGGAATAGCCTACATTGAGTGTATCTAGGGGGTTCCAAGTATAGCGTGGTAAGGGGCCTTCGTGCTTACAACGGCAAACTTGACAGTTCGAGTGACTCCACATGCGCGTACTGGAAGGCGGATTGTTCCCAGTATTGTTTCGGAGGATCCGTTGAAGCCGGTTAATGTTCTGGAGGACGGTTTTATGTCGTCAAGATCGACTCCCATCTTCTGCAGAGTTTCTCGGAAGATGAGGTCGACAGAGCTTCCTGTATCAACGAGGACCTTGGTGACATCGTACTCCCCAATTCCAAGGACGACAAGAAGAGGGTCGTTGTGGGGTACGTGAATCCCCTCAGCGTCATCCGGTGAAAAAGTTATCGGAGGGTGACTTGGCGGTCTAGTCGGCCACCTCTGCGAAGTCGCGACCTGTCGACGGTAATCCTTGATGGAGCGAACAGAGTTGCCGCAAGGAGGAGAACCGCCCATGATGACATTTAGTTGCTGTCGCGTTTTTACTTGCTTTGAGTCTAAGAAGGCGCGTAAATCGGTTGATACGCTGCTGTCGTTTTTTTACAACGGAGTGTTGTTGCTTGACGTCTTGGTTTGCTCCAAACGCCTTCGGAGGTCAGTGGATTTCGAACGATTGAGACGGATGCGAAGATCGCATGCTCTTGCGTTGAGTTTATCTCGAAGGTCACCGTTTGGGCGCTCTTTGGGATCGGGGTCACCTGTTGAGATACGCCGGGATTTCCGTGCATCCAACGTTGTTCGGAGATCATTGTGCGTGGAGCTGTTGCTATCTTCGGACTCGAACTTTCGTTTCAGAACATCTCTCAAATCTTCGAGTACAGGTGTGTCGTGGTTCTCGTCGTCCGACGACAAGGTTTACTGAGAGAGTATAACCTCAATGCGGCTGCGGTTAGCTGGTTGCTCTTCGTCGGCTGAGGAGTCTCCCTCGCCGTTATCCTTCGGAGCATCCTCCTCGTCGTCTCGTTGTTGAGTTTTGCTATGTCGACCTTTGCCTGTAGCTTTGTGCTGGGCTCTCCTTTCTTTATTCTTGCTCCAGCTCTTGCCGTTCTTCGGCTTAGCCTTTAGGGGTTCGAATTTGAAGTCGCCACTTGCTAGGGATGAGAGGTAGTGCGCATAAAGTGACTTGCACTCTGTCGTATCGTGCCCTTTGAGGTCGTGATATTTGCAGTGTTTGGTGAGATCGACGGTTCTGGAAGGTCCTGCCGCTGAACCTGCTACTGTTGTAGTCTGGGTAGAGCAAACGGCGTCGACTGGTTTGTCGGACGAATCGAGTTCCCTTACCCACTTGTTCCAACCTTCTCTGCGGACTACGAGAGTTGAAACCGGTATGTTGTTCTCATTGACGATATACATGTATCCGTCTTTGCGGCCGTTTTTGTCGATTGGGGCATGCTGGCGCGGTTCTTGTCGCGTGTTGGCGTTTTTAGCCGCTGGAGCTTTGGGTGCGTTCATCTTGCTGAGAATGGCATTAGTATCTTCTTCCATTCAGATGAAGTTATCAGAGCGCGCGATAGCATCTTGGAGTGACGTAGTTGGGTTTTGGTATAAGTCCTCTCGGAATTTAGAACGAACCCACAAAGTGTTCCACAGGGCGTCAATGGCGATACCGTCTGGGATTTCAATCCTCGAGACTACGGCTTTGAACTTCTCCATGTAGTCGCGGAAGCTCTGGTCTTTGGTTTGGTTAAGGTTCCACAAGCTAGAGGCGGTAGCACTGCGCTTGGTGAACATAATGTAAGTCTTGAGGAAAGCTGCTGACAAGTCACGGAAGCTTCCGATGGAGTTTTCCTCTAACTGGGAGAACCAGGTTAGGGCTTACTCGTGGAGAGTTTCGACGAACAGTTGGCAGTAGCCTGCGTCCCTTTCTTCGTCGGAGAGTCGAGCCCGCGCCATCGCGATGTTGAAAGCTGTCATGTGTTCCACCGGGTCTCCGCCGGGTTTGTACTCGGTTAGGCGCAGCTTCTCTATCTTTCTGAGTTGCACATTAGTCAATGCGCTAGTGAAAGGGGTGCGCGATGTTGCGGCGAGCACGCTCTCGATTTGCGGAGCCGCGCTGGTTACCTGATGGATCTTCTCGCTCATTTGTTGGAAGCTGAGTTTGAGCTCGGCGATCTCGCGTATGGTTGCGAGATCGGAGCCTACTGGGGGGGGGGTGTCGGCGAGACGAGTTTCATTAGGCTCCGAGTCTTCTGACACGTGGTCACCTCCGGTCGCCGTTGGGTTGGTGTTAAAGAGGCGACGGCGTATCTGCTGGGGACGGCTCGTTTGGCCATCGGGAGCAGTGAGTGCCGCGACCAAAGCAGCTAATTGGTCGTTGGTCGTCTTTTGGACTTCGTCTTGATGAGGGAGTCGAGCCATGATAGAGCTCATGAAATCTGCGGTGATGGGTGGCGCGGCTTCGGGCGTAGGTTCTCCGTCCGGAGCGCCGAAGGTGGCGTCGTCTTGAACCATGTAGATCTAGAACGTTACTTTAGTCAGCCCCACGGTGGGCGCCAATTGTTTGAACGAGATTCAGTCGAATAGAATGAAAGAAGTTAGAAATGGGATGACTAACGTTTTATTAGATTCGAACTGAAGGGTTACAAGAGTCCCAGGAAAGTGAGAGAGCAACAAGATCAAAGAGATCGCTAAAACCCTAGATCTAGCCGTTTAGTGTGTAAAATACGAAGTCCCCTTTCTTGTTGCTTCCTCTCCCCCTTTTATAGGTCTCATGTCCTTGATGCCCTAATTTCGTACCTCTTTGGGCCTTGATGCGAGAGGCCGAGTATACGGGCCTGAGCAAAGTTTCCTCCAAGCGGGGTACTTCGGATCGGCTTACTCGACCGGCTAAAAGTACTCTAAGGTCGAACTGACGTCTTTAGCCGCCGAACCGACAAAACTAATCCAACTTTCTGAATTAGAGCCTGTTATTCGGTGGGCCTTGTGGAGGGATGCAATCCATCTCCTACATTAACTGACACGAAAGAGAACAAAAACTATGATTTGTAAAGCTATAGCCAGAAATAAATAACATCATAGTTTTTTTAATACCAGAAAGGTCGGAGTCGAATCCCGTAAATCTCCAAATCCGAAACCACAACATGTAATATTAGTTTTGTCCCAGCGGTCACCTGAGCTGGAGACCTCTGACACAATGGTCATGGTCCTTTTCACTTGAGCCAATAGCCTCTGGTCAGTATAGTGTAACTTTGAATCCCTAAACCACAGTTTAATTCTCTCCAATGACACTTCTGACCCAATCATATTTTTTGCGGGGTCCGCCACTAACAGTATTACTAGGATGGTATAAAAATAGATTTTATACATACTAGTATACTACGATGGTATGATAGATTTTATACAAGGGTTTAATTAGGGGTTGCTTCCTTTTTTATAACATTTTTTTTTGCTAGGGGTTGCTTCCTAAATAACCAAATTTCTTGTAAATTGGCAAAAATTTAGTGACAAGACCACCACCATCAGTAAATAGCATATATGTTATGGATAATTAAAATAAATTGTAATCCCCTGTATATTAATCGAAGATCATTAAAAAAATTATAACGTTAAATTTGTACTAGTTAAAAAAATCATGCTTAGGCGTCATTTAAGTAAGATGACAATTTAGCTTACTTGACAGCTTAAGAATCAATTGGAAAAAATGTTGGTCTTAATCCAATTATTAGAGAACATTATATTAACCTAAAATATAGAAAACGTGTATTCTTTCCTTAAATAAAAACTACAGAATTACCTAATATGATTAACATATATATGACAATTAATGACTATAAATAACAAAGATTTGATAACATTTTTTGTATCCTTCTTCTTTTTTATTTAATTTTATATTGTTAAAAAAATTAAACAATCACATTAACCATATAATAAAAAATCAGATCTTTTTATATGTTATATTTTAAATTTTTTAAAATGACTTTAAATTACAAAAATGAGAAAACCTTATATGTTATATTTTTTTTAAAACGACTTTAAAATTTCAAAAATAAGGAAACCTTATTGGTTATACTTTTCTTATATGTTAATTTTTTTCTTATATGTTATATTTTTAATTTTTTAAACAACTTTAAATTACAAAAATGTAAGTTTTCCTTAAGCATACGACTAAAAGCATTAAAATGACATCTATCAATTCAATGGTTAAATCTGAAACCTTTCAAAACCATATGGAAAATAAATGTCAAAATATTTCAACTGTGGAAACAATACTGTTTATTTTTTTCAAGAATGTTTTCGGTGAAAAAAAAATAAAGTTTTTGTGTCATAATTTGTTTAATGTTCAATCTGATCAACCCATGATATCCCTATATATTATTTGAAAAGCATTACAACTTCTTTTTGTATCCACATGTCATCACTAGAATGATTCTTAGAATCATTAGAGAAATATGTTGGTTCATCTAATTATATAATAAGTTTTTTATTAAACTAACAATAAATTCATCATTAATGTACTTTATTATTTTCTTAAATAAAATTTAGGGAATTTCCTAATGTGGTTAAAGTATATATGACAATTAATGATTTTGAATAATAAATATTTGATAAAAAATAGTGTATATTCTATCATATTTGTTTAATTTTAAGCTATTAAATAAATTAAACAATCACAATAACCATATAATAAAAATTTAGATTTTTATGTATATGTTATATTTTGAATTTTTAAAAACGGCTATAAATTACTAAAACTGTTAAAAGTCTCACATTCAAATTTTATGATCCATGGTTTAAAATTTTTGTTATGACAAAATACAAATGATTACAAAAATTATATAAGTAAAAAGTCTAATTTAATTAATTAATAAGATTAATATATATATCGTTTTAAATTAAACTATAAACCATATAAAATACAATGTTTTAGTTTCAAAATTTACTTTGAACAATTTTTTTGATAAAAGTTTTGAACGATCATTGACAACTTATTTTTTTTAAATTATAAATTACTTAAACTATTAATCCCACAATGAAAATTTTGTTATCAGTAATTTAATTTTTTTTTATAAAAGATACAAATGAACAAAAAACTATATGAGTAGAAATCATCATTTAATAGACATTAATATTAAAAATATACTAAAATATATTATCTATGTTAGTATCATTTAAATTTAATAACATATCCTATCAAATAAAAAAAATTGGATTAATACAATTGATTTATATGTTCGCACCAATTTAATTATATTTTTAATAGTTACTGACTTTTAATTATTTAATATATATTTATTATTTTATAATATGTAAAAATATTTAATACATAAAATAATTTATATATATAATGTTGATCCCGCGCAAGGCGCGGATCTTAACCTAGTATTAATTATAGTTTAGTTCCACAATTTTTAATCAAAATTGATCCGGTCCATCGGAAAGAAATTATATAATAACAACAAAAAACATTGTATATGTATAAATAAAATGATCAAATATATAAAAAAATTGTTGATAATATATACAAATAAACTCACTCTGCGCAAAGCGCATGTCTTATCCTAGTATCATGTAAAATGACATAATATTAATTAATGAAACATGTTGCTTTTTTGAATTAAATGTTAAATTTGATTCTTTTTTAAATTAAATGTTAAATTTGATTCAAAAGAAAATAAACTTATTTACATATTTTTCTATTTTTTTACTGACTTTTTATGAAAGAAATAAAGAACATACCACATGGACGGGATAATCTAGAAATGAACATCACCAATCTATGATTGGTAGACAGCACCCAAATTCATGGCATGGCTCTTCTGTAATGACATCAACATGTTCTTGACAGTTTTGTTGATTTGCTTGAAGACGACATCCTGCGATGATGGTGGCTCACCATGTTTTCTAGAATTCTTCTCCCTATATGGCTCTATATCGTGTGGATTGCAACTTGGAAGACATGCCTAGAAAGGAAGAGTATCACTCGGTCTATCTTTGTCTGAGTCACAAAGTTTACAATGGACGACGAGTCTGTAGAAAAATGGTTTCCAAAGAGATGTTGAGTCGGTTTCCTGCACACTGTTGAAGTATAAGTACACGAGAAACAGAGATGGTCTCGTGTTTCCAAGTGCTAATTGTATAGGACACACCTGCCATCTATGCCAGTGTTCCATGTAGCGATTCAATCATCAGTGGTTAGACGGTTGCGTAAAGCATATATAACCAAAATTTAAGGGGTAGCTTGGTTAAATCAGAAGCCTTTATGCAAAGAAACGCTGTCTGTCGTAGAGCGAATGTGGTTCCAAGTATCCCGCATAATTTTTTTTCCAGATTAATACATCTTGCTTACAATTCCATAATATCTCATCCTCTGCATCCGTGCGCACTAGAGACCAAAGATTTTTCTCGATAGATAGAAACAAGTCTGTACGATGGTTCCTCCTTCTCTTAGTTAGAGAAGTGCGAACCGTGTCATTCCTGCCTATGCATGTATCAATTTGACCTCTAGGCCCGAGTAACTCTACTAAATATCCCACCAGTGACTAATGATAATACTAAAACGAAGTTGGAGAAATTTTATGTTCACCACTTTCGTGCTACCACATTTCATTTTTACCATGGCTAAAGGAACATTTTCAAAAATATATTCTTCATTAAGTGGCAGAATACTTTTATGCCCTTGTTCTTTATATATATAATAAATAAATATTTAAATAAATAAAAAATCTAAAAAAATAAAAAATATATTTTTTAATTTTTTTCGAATTATACTATTTCGAAATTCAAACCCTAAACCCTAAAACTTAACTCTAAACCCTAAACCATCAACCTAAACCTTATATTTTTTTTTGAAATACGAACCCTAAACCCTAAACCATCAATCCTAAATCATATATTCTTTTTAAATACGAACTCTAAACCCTGAAACATCAACTCTAAACCCTAAACCCCGAAACATCAACTCTAAACCCTAAACCCTAAACCTTCAACTCTAAACCCTAAAATATCAACTCTAAACCCTAAACCCTAAACTTCAACTCTAAACCCTAAACCATCAACAATAAACCCTAAACCATGAAATATCAACTCTAAACCCTAAACCCTAAACCTTCAACTCTAAACCTTAAACCCTAAACCCTAAACCCTAAAACCCTAGAGTTGATGTTTTAGAGTTTAGATTTGAAAGTTTATGGTTTTAGGGTTTAAGGTTTAGAGTTTACGTTTAGGGTTTTGAGTTGATGTTTTAGGGTTACATTTGAAAGTTTAGGGTTTTAGAGTTTAGGGTTCAAATTTCAGAAAATATAGGGTTTAGGGTTTAGGGTTTAGAGTTTATGTTTTAGGGTTTAGAGTTTATGTTTAACGGTTTAGGGTTTAGGGTTTAGAATTGATGTTTCTGGGTTTAGGGTTTAAAGTTGATGTTTCATGGTTTAGGGTTTAGAGTTGATGATTTAGGGTTTAGAGTTGATGTTTTAAGTTTATATTTATGGTTTAGGGTTTAGGGTTTACATTTAATGGTTTAGGATTTAGATCTGAAGGTTTGGAGTTTAGAGTTGATGTTTAGGGGTTTAGGGTTTAGAGTTGATGTTCCGTGGTTTAGGATTTAGAGCTGATGATTTATGGTTTAGGGTTGATGTTTTAAATTTAGATTAGTTAACTTTACGTTATTTTTTGTTTAATTCAAGGGTTAATAAAAGAACATGAAAGAGTTTAAATCTTGTCATAGATATAGATATGGTTGAAATTAACTTATTTTAAATTGAAGTTATGATTATAAACAGAAGTTCCGAAACTATTTGTTGTAATTTAGGTTTAACTTAGAGAAAAATATCATATAAAATTACCAACAAAACAATATAAAATAATATATTTGGTATATATGCCCTTTAAGTTTTACAAATAAAACATGATGTCCTAAGGTAATGTTTGAATTTTTCTTTAATAGAACGCTCTGCATCCAAGATCCCTTTTTATCATCCTCTTTAACTGTCCAGATTGACTCTTGCTTGAGTAAATAGGTTTGTATCCATTTCACCCGAAAAGATAATTCTGTCATATATCAAACGGCAAAGGAGCTTTAGACAAGTAACCTTGCTTATTTCAGTCGGTGATCTGAGGCCAAGACCGCTGTTTTCCTTAGGTTCACAAAGCTCCTCCCAGGCCAAAACGCCAAAGAACCAACTTGTTCGTTTTATAAATAAGGTGGAATTTGGTTATCAGCTGAATATGAACACATTGTCACTTGTTTATAAACACATTGTCCCTTGTCACTTGTTTAAAAAAATATATATATACATATTGTCACTTGCAAGTAAGGTTGTCCAGGAACATAATCACACATGCATGAATGTTGATTGCTGCGTTTATCATGCGTACATGAAAGATACTTCACTATCCAATTTTGGTACGACTAATTAACCGACCGAACATGAGCGTAAGTACATTACCGACATTAACATATGGTTCGAACCTGGACTGAAAATAGAAAGTAATTTCAGCTGAATCAGTTGCGATGAAGGGTAAGAATGTCAGATGATTTAATACATCGATTTATTTTGGCGGACCTGTATATATATTGTTGGACATGAACTTTGTTCCCAACAAGGCTTATAAGATAATGAGTTCAGTCCATTTAAAAGGGGGTCACTAAGAAATCCTAGACCTCTTCTTTCTATAAATAAGGAGCCAACCTCCTTTGAGACTCTTGGACTCTCTTTTGGTCTTTCCTCCATCTCTCTCTACGTCTAGAGAGAGAAACACTTCAACACATGCTTTCATCTAGGCACTTGTGATCCTTTGTTTTAGAACTACGATTGGCTTGATCCCCTTTCGGGGTACGTAGGCAACCCTTCGCCGGGTCCAGCTATAATCATTAAACACGTTTTTTTTATTCTCTTCGAGTCGGCTCCATCAAGTTCAAGCTCAGCATGAAGACTTCTCCTAACCCCACCGACGAGTCCTCATCTCTTTCATTCACTAGTTTGTTGAAAGTTCTCAGATCAAACAGTTGGCGCCCACCGTGGGGCATGGGGAAGTATCTTCGAAGAAGATTAAACTGGAGTCCGTTCTATCGTCGTTCGATCGTTTTGTCGTCACTCGACCGTTCTGTAGTCACTCGGCGCAGATCGTTCTCTCGCAGTCTCTCGACTCGATCTCTCGCGGTCACTCGGCGCAGATCGTTCTCGCGCAGTCGCTTGGCTCGATCTCTCGCGGTCACTCGGCGCAGATCGTTCTCGCGCAGTCGCTTGGCTCGATCTCTCGCGGTCACTCGCTCGATCTCCTCACTCGGCGCAGATCGTTCTCTCGCAGTCGCTCGATTCGATCTCTCGCAGTCGCTTGGCTCTATCTCTCGCAGTCACTCGCTCGCTCTCCTCACTCGGCGCAGATCGTTCTCTCGCAGTTACTCGGATCGATCTATCTCGAAGTTATTCGGCGTTGATCGATCTCTCGCAGTCGCTCAGACCGATCTCTCACGGTCACTCGACTCGCTCTCTCGCAGTCACTCGGCGCAGATCGATCTCTCGCAGTCGCTCAGATTTCTCTCTCGCGGTCACTCGACTCGCACTCTCGCAATCACTCGGCGCAGATCATTCTCGCGCAGTCACTTGGCTCGATCTCTCGCGGTCACTCGATTGCTCTCCTCACTCGGCGCAGATCGTTCTCTCGTGACTCGACCGTTCTGTCGTCACTCGACCGTTTTGTCATCACTCGACCGTTCTGTCATCACTCGATCGTTTTTTCGTCACTCGGCCTTTCTGTCATCACTCGGCGCAGATCGTTCTCTCGCGGTCGCTCGACTCGATCTCTCGCGGTCACTCGGTGCAGATCGTTCTCGCGCAGTCGCTTGGCTCGATCTCTCGCGGTCACTCCCTCGATCTCCTCACTCGGCGCAGATCGTTCTCTCGCAGTCGCTCGATTCGATCTCTCGCAGTCGCTCGATTCGATCTCTCGCAGTCGCTCGACTCGATCTCTCGCAGTCGCTTGGCTCGATCTCTCGCAGTCACTCGCTCGCTCTCCTCACTCGGCGCAGATCGTTCTCTCGCAGTTACTCGGATCGATCTATCTTGCAGTTATTCGGCACAAATCATTCTCTCGCAGTCGCTCGGATCTCTCTCTCGCGGTCACTCGACTCGCTCTCTTGCGGTCACTCGACTCGCTCTCTTGCGGTCACTCGACTCGCTCTTTGCGGTTACTCGTCATGGATAGCTCTCTCGCAGTTACTCGGCTTGGATCGCTTTGTCGCAGTCACTCGGATCGATCTCTCGTGGTCACTCGACTCGCTCTCTTGCGGTCACTCGACTCGCTCTTTGCGGTTACTCGTCATGGATAGCTCTCTCGCAGTTACTCGGTGCAGATCGCGGTCACTCGACTCGCTCTCTTGCGGTCACTCGACTCGCTCTTTGCGGTTACTCGTCATGGATATCTCTCTCGCAGATACTCGGCTTGGATAGCTCTCTCGCAGTTACTCGGCGCAGATCGTTCTCTCGCAGTCCCTCGGATTGATCTCTCGCGGTCACTTGACTCGCTCTCTTGCAGTCACTCGACTCGCTCTTTGCGGTTACTCGTCATGGATAGCTCTCTCGTAGATACTCGGCTTGGATCGCTCTCTCGCAGTCACTCAGATTGATCTCTCGCGGTCACTCGACTCACTCTCTTGCGGTCACTCGACTCGCTCTCTGCGGTTACTCGTCATGGATAGCTCTCTCGCAGTTACTCGGCTTGGATCGCTCTCTCGCAGTCACTCGGATTGCTCGCAAGTCTCGAGCATGACGTGATACCGCGAAGACACGTCCACCCGTGACGATTTGATTGTGATGGTTCGCTCATGGCGGTACGTTCATGATGATGTCTATGGCGACTTGTCTTTGGCAGTTTGTCGATTTACACTTCATCCATGGCAACTTGCTCCAATAGTTCAAAACACTGTCCTCACAGATCGTTCGCGCAACCATCCCGGAGCAAGAAGTCTGATCGGAATCAGAAGTATGTCGATGACAGCTCGCCCGAGACGGTCCGTCTATGACACTTCATCTATGGAAACCTAACCATGATGGCCCATTCATGATAATCGTCTGCGACATGGGTAAAGCACTGAGTCCATTTTCTTATAAACCCTCTTCGTAAAATTCATTAAGATCAACTCCATCTCTCTCAACGAACTGGGGGGCTTACTGTTGGACATGGACTTTGTCCCCAACAAGGCTTATAAGATAATGAGCTCAGCCCATTTAAAAGGAGGGTCACTAGAAAACCCTAGACCTCTTCTTTCTATAAATAAGGAGCCAACCTCCTTTGAGACTCTTGGACTCTCTTTTGGTTTCTCCTCCATCTCTCTCTACTTCTAGAGAGAGAAACACTTCAACACATGCTTTCATCTAGGCACTTGTGATCCTTTGTTGTAGAACTACGATTGGCTTGATCCCCTTTCGGGGTACGTAGGCAACCCTTCGCCGGGTCCAGCTATAATCATTAAACACTTTTTTTTTATTCTCTTCGAGTCGGCTCGATCAAGTTCAAGCTCAGCCATTGCCGGTCTTGAGATATTGAGGGTCCAATACTAAATACAAAACCGAAGCCCTTACATAAAAAGTTTTTCGATAAAAAAACAATTTTATAATAAAAAATTTACAACATCTTCAAAACTATTAAAATTTGTTCTTTTTGTAAAATAACACATCTTAATTTTTTTCTAAAAATTATCTATCAAACTTTTAGAATCAAGGTTTTTCTGATCATATTAATATAGTTAATCGTAAGTAATATTTTTACAATTGCAGTTTTGAAAAGCTTCTTTCGGTTGGAGCATCTGAAACCGGGATTGTAAACATTATATTATAGACAATCTATATATTTTGATAACTTTTTTAAAATTTTTGTCTTGTAACTCATAAGAGGAGGTACTAGAAAAAGAGTGAAACACAATTTCCTATGAAAAAAGAGTAATTTAGCCTGAAAAATAATTATTCTTAATCAGTTATGTTATTTTTTGACCCAAACAAATTCAGCCATGTTCTTTTTAATCCATTCATATTAAATAACATAAAAAGATATGTACGATTTAATTGTGTTTGTATATAAAAATTGTCTCGTCACTTTTTTTAACTTTTCTACAATACACATTGATCCATTTAAGTAACAACAATAGAAAAAGTAGACCTTGTTTGTTTTTGATAAATCATGGGCCCCGTGCGATTGTTTCAAGTGTATGGGGTCAAGTCCGGGCCTGAGTTCAGCATGAAGACTTCTCCTAACCCCACCGACAAGTCCTCGTCTCTTTTATTCACTAGTTTGTTGACAGTTATCAGATCAAACATATATTTAGCCATCAAAAGTTGACTTTTATATAAAATGTTTGTATAAAAATCGAAGGGAATCAAGAAGAAGATAGTTGATGAGTATGAACATAGAGTAGAGCATCCCGTGATAGGCAAACAAGACATTCGGTGGTTTATCCGACATGTAATGAGACAAAATTGTAAGGTTTGAAATTAAAGAGAGCACATGTGATCACTGGAATCACTTTCATTACACGACAATTTCACATATTTAGCACATATGGTGTAAATGTTGCATTTTGTACACCAGTCTTAAAACAGTATCAATCATAAATATATATATCAATTTTAGACTAATTTTTCATTCTGTTATAAACCATTTAGTGATCGACCCATTTATCAGCCCGTGTAGCAAGACGGGCCAAGCCCATCCGCATGATCATACTGGCGCCTATCTACTCTTGTGTTTATCTACATTATAGTTGGCGTTTATCTTACGTATTGCTAGTCATTATCTAGTTAAGAATAAGTACGATCTCATGTCGATCCAGTACTTAGACCGTCATTACCATATGTATATAAAGACCAGTTGGTCGACCTAATAATACACACAAGTTCCCCTCTTCATTCACAACACGTTATCAGCACGACCTTGTCTCTAAACCCTTCCAAAAATCCACCACCCATAAATCAGAAACCAAACGATCTCTTGCTATTTTCCGGCGACTCCTAAAGCTCTTCCAGTCGCCTCCTTTTCTCTCTGTCAGCAACCAGCAGCAGCTCTCTCTCCTCACAGACCGTTCAACTCATCACAAAAGGTTCAGGTATCTTCAGAAAACTCAAAACAAAACCAAAAAGGATTTAAACCCTCAGCCGCATACATACAGCTACATCTAGCCGTATGTCTTTGCAGAATAAAATCTAAAACCCTAATCTATTTTCAAAGCTTAAATCTCGTCTTGTTTCACCATGTTTAAGCTTGTTTGATTTTTTTAATCTTCCTGATGTGAGTTAATTGCTAGAATCTTTTAGGTTGACAATTACACCAATTTTTTTACATATCCGACTGCTGCATCAACTTAATCTGATTGTTTGCTTGCATTAGAAACTTGTTCTTGAATGTTTAAAGTCTTTCTCTGATATGTTGAAATCGACTAGAACCTGTCTCAAATTTGAAATAATTTTTTTTTAATATTTTTAAGATAAATCCGATTTTTCTTATAGATAAATCTGAAATTTTAAAGATAAATCCGATTTTTTTTTTTGATAAATCCGACTGAAAACAATATATTATATATTTTAATTCGATTTTCCTATTTTTTTAAAAACCTTATATCTTTATCTTAAAAAAAAAAAGGATTTTCGGCATTTATCAGAAAAATATCGATTTTTTTTCCTAATCCTACTAGGAATAGGAATTGCTAGTATTTATCTGAAAGTAAATAAATTTCGGATTATTACTGATATACTAGCATTATCAAATAATTATATTTAATCTGATAAATATCGAAAACAAATAAAAGTAAGAAATGATTGCATTTTTTTGAAAATGTATACTAATCTGATTTCATGCATGGATTTAACTTTATCTCGATTTTGTATAGGTTTAACTTTACCTTCCTGCATATCACATGAAATCATCTGATTAGGATAGATCATTCATACTGATTAGTTTACTTTCATGTCGAAAATTGATAAAACTGATCAGATTTCATGCAATGGATTTAACTTTATCCTAGATGTATAGGTTTAACTTTACCTTCCTGCATATACATGAAATCGTTTGGATCATTGAAAAAAAAATATTGTTATTTACTTGCATTGCTTGTATCCGGCTGAAAGAGTATGTGAATGATCCGATTATTTTTTTTACTAATGGGGATAAACTACAAATATTTTTCAGATGTCAAAGATTGCGAATCTTGATTTCAGTGCTTTGAAAAGCAATGGTGACAACTACCTGGAATGGGCGCTTGATGCAAAGATCATGCTGCGATCAAAAGATCTTGGTGACACAATCACCAAAGACAACAATTCCAGTGACAAAGACAAGTATAGAGCTATCTACATGATACGCCACCATCTCCAAGAGAACTTGAAAACTCAGTACATGACCATGGAAAATCCATATGACCTTTGGATCGCTTTACAGCGAAGATATGACCACCAGAAAACGGTGTTGCTTCCAAAGGCTCAATATGATTGGAAACACATAAGGTTCTTGGACTACAAATCAGTAGACGAGTACAACTCAGTCCTGTTCAGAATTGTGTCCTTGTTAAGGTTATGTGGTGAAAAAGTAACCGAGGAAGAGATGCTTAATAAAACTCTCTCCACGTTTCCTCAAACCAACATGGTATTGCAACAGCAGTACAGAGAGAGGAATTTCGCCACATATACTGAGTTGATAGAATGTCTCTTGTTGGCTGAAGCTAACAACGAACTGTTATTGAAAAACAGTGAGATGAGACCTCCTGGTACAGCTCCATTACCCGACATCTCTAAGCTGGCTATAGAGCCAAAGAAAGAGAGTAACCTTGTCCAACACAATGACCATCCCGGTCCAAACCGTGGAAGAAGTCAAGGACGAGGTCGTGGTTCTTTTAAAGCACACGGGCGAGGACGTGGTCGCGGTACCACACCCGGCTTTAGCCGTGGTCGTGGCCGAGGCCGTAGTGTGTCTTTTAAACCACAGATCAAAGCTGATCGATGCCACAGATGTGGTATGGGTAATCATTGGGCAAAGAATTGCCGAACTCCTAAGCATTTGTGTGAGCTTTACATGGAGAGCTTAAAAAGAAACCCGGAAGCTAACATGGTTCGAGACCCGGGATATGATGGTGATGATGATGATGACTTGGAAGACGTCCAGGATCACCAGCACGAGTCAGACAAAGTTGATCACATGGAGTTTGAAACTTCAGACATACTGAAATAAGGAATTAAAATTCCATATCGTTTTTTTTATTGTTTTCCCCTGGATTTGGTGTTCTTTAAGATTGTTTATCAGTGTTTGGCTTTGGATTTAACTTTATCCTTATGAATGAATAAATTTTTTTCATTTCTCATATGCCTAAGAATTAGATCATTAAAGATACCATCTCTGAAAATTTTATTATTGTTCATTAACTTTATGATTATTGTTTTTGAAGAATGAAAAGTGGAATGGATACAATCGTGGTGGACAGTGGCACCAGCCACACCATTTTGAGAGACAAACGATTTTTCATACATCTCACACATAAGGTAGCTAACATCACCACTATAGCTGGCACGGCTAGCTTAATTGAAGGCTATGGCCACGCCAATATCTTATTGCCAAAAGGTACACATCTTGAGATTGAAGATGCTTTGTACTCACCTAGCTCAAACAGAAGTCTATTGAGCTTTAAAGACATAAGACTGAATGGTTTCCACATCGAAACAATGGGTGAAGGAAGTAAAGAATTCCTACAGATTTATAAAATCACCCAAGGCAATAAGAAAGTCTTTGAGACTATACCTGCGTGTGGGACTGGTCTTTATTATGCCCAGACCAGTCTTGTTGAGGCTAATGCCGTCTTGAATAAAGAATTCAAAGAAGAGTTCACTCTTTGGCACAATCGGCTGGGACACCCCGGTTCGAACATGATGCGAAAACTCATATCAAATTCAAATGGTCACAGTTTGAAAACAAAAAGAGTTATCCCTAAGAATATCACATGTGAAGCATGCTCACAAGGGAAACTAATTACTAAGCCATCACGTACCAAAGTGAATAAGGAAGTGACAAATTTCCTAGAAAGAATACAAGTTGATATTTGTGGACCAATACACCCACCCTGTGGGACATTTAGATATTTTATGGTCCTGATTGATGCATCCACAAGATGGTCACATGTTTGTCTCCTATCAACTCGTAATCTAGCACTTGCAAGATTGCTGGCTCAGATAATAAGACTGAGAGCACATTTTCCAGATTTTCCATTAAAGACTATACGTCTAGACAATGCAAGTGAATTCACTTCCCAAGCTTTTAATGACTATTGTATGTCCATGGGGGTAAGTGTGGAGCATTCTGTAGCACATGTCCATACTCAGAATGGCCTGGCTGAATCCTTTATAAAACGGATCCAGCTGATTGCCCGGCCACTCTTAATGAATACCAAACTCCCAGTATCAGCTTGGGGACATGCAGTACTACATGCAGCTGAGCTAATTCGCATCAGGCCATCTAGTGAGCACAAATACTCGCCATCCCAACTACTAACGGGTCATGAGCCAGATATATCCCATCTAAGAGTTTTTGGATGTGCCGTCCAAGTGCCTATAGCACCACCACAGAGAACAAAGATGGGACCTCAGAGGAGGATGGGAGTATATGTTGGATACGATTCCCCTTCTATTATTAAGTACCTAGAGCCAACAACAGGTGATTTGTTTAAGGCCAGGTTCGCGGATTGTCATTTTGATGAATCCCAGTATCCAGCATTAGGGGGAGATTATGGTAAGCTGGTACAGGATATAAAATGGAATCAAACATCCTTAACATGGCAGGATCCTCGGACTAGAGATTGTGATCTAGAAGTCCGGAAGATTATACATCTTCAAGAGCTAGCTAACAGATTGCCAGATTCCTTTGCTGACCCAAATAGAGTAACCAAGTCATACATACCAGCTGCAAATGCACCAATAAGACTTGATGTCCGTGATGGACATAATCAGGCTGCTACTACGTCTAAACCACAATTGAAACGTGGTAGACCAGTAGGTTCCAAAGACAAAGAAGTTCGGAAAAGAAAGAGTGCAAAGAAATCCGACAAAGTGGAAACTCTAGACATGGAAAAGGAAACTCATGTACCACCAAAAGATACTTGGGACGCTAAGAATCAAGGTAATGAAGTTCCTGACAATAATGAGATCTCAATAAATTATGTCATGTCTGGAAGGAAATGGAACAGAAAACATGTCGACATGAGTGATATATTTGCTTATAATGTAGCAGTCGAATTGATGGATAATAAGGATCTAGAACCCACATCTATACTAGAATGTATGCAACGACCAGATTGGTTGAAATGGAAAGAAGCCATTAATGTGGAGTTAGAATCACTGAAAAAGAGAGGAGTGTTTGGACAGATCATCCGGACACCTCACAACATAAAACCAGTGGGATACAAATGGGTTTTTGTGAGAAAAAGAAATGAGAAAGGAGAAGTTGTGAGATATAAAGCACGACTTGTTGCACAAGGATTCTCACAAAGACCAGGAATAGATTATGAGGAAACTTATTCCCCTGTGGTGGATGCTACGACCTTAAGATTTCTAATAAGTCTGGCTGTAAGAGAAGGTCTTGATATGCGGTTAATGGATGTTGTAACTGCCTACTTATATGGTCCACTGGATAATGAGATATACATGAAAATTCCAGATGGTATTGAATTGAAAAACAAAGAGAGTTCTCGAGAACAACATTGTATCAGATTGAACAAGTCTCTTTATGGATTAAAGCAATCAGGTCGAATGTGGTACAATAGACTGTCCGAATATCTCCTGAAAGAAGGATACAAAAACGACCAGATCTGCCCATGCATATTCATAAAGAAGTTCAATAAGGGTTTTGTAATCATTGCAGTATATGTAGATGATTTAAATATCCTAGGAACCTCTGGAGAAATTTCCCAAACTGTTGAATATCTCAAGAAAGAATTCGAGATGAAAGATCTTGGAAAAACAAAGTTTTGTTTGGGATTGCAACTTGAGTATATGAAAGATGGAATTCTTGTGCATCAAAAGGCATATACAGAAAAAGTACTCAAAAGATTTAATATGGACCAGTCTCACCCATTGACTAGCCCCATGGTCGTGAGAAGTCTTGGTCCGGACACTGACCCATTTGGTCCGAAGAAGAAAAATGAGGAAGTCCTTGGTCCCGAAGTGCCTTATCTCAGTGCCATAGGAGCTCTGATGTATTTAGCTGGCCACACACGACCAGACATCAGCTTTGCTGTGAACTTACTTTCTAGGTTCAGCTCCTGTCCGACCCAAAGGCACTGGAACGGGATTAAACATATACTTCGTTACCTACAAGGAACGAAAGACTTGGGTCTTATGTTTACTAACAAATCTAAGGAAGATTTAGTTGGTTTTGCTGATGCAGGTTATCTCTCTGATCCACATTATGCTAGATCTCAGACTGGTTATGTTTTTACACACGGTGGGACAGCTATATCCTGGCGGTCCATGAAGCAGACCATGGCAGCCACATCCTCTAACCACGCAGAAATATTAGCCATGCATGAAGCCAGCCGTGAGAGTGTATGGATGAGATCCATGACACAGCATATTCGTACCACTTGTGGTATGATCAAAGGAAAGGATCCACCGACCATCCTATACGAGGATAACACAGCATGCATCGCACAGCTTAAGGATGGATACATTAAAGGAGATAGGACGAAACATATTCTTCCTAAGTTCTTCTTTACACACGAGCTTCAGAAGGCAGGAGAGGTCCAAGTATTGCAAGTCCGTTCGAGTGAGAATTCAGCCGACCTCTTCACCAAGTCACTACCAACCTCAACGTTCAAGAAGCTCATATGGAAGATAGGCATGCGTCGACTGAAGGATCTTCGGTGATGCATTCATCAGGGGGAGTTCATGTGTTGTACTCTTTTTCCTGTCTTGTTTTCCCTTTTACCACATTGGCTTTTGGGTTTGTCAAGAGAGGTTTTAATGAGGCAACATCCAAAGCATGAATGAACCTTGACCGGATATGTCGATCAAGGGGGAGTGTTATAAACCATTTAGTGATCGATCCATTTATCAGCCCGTGTAGCAAGACGGGCCAAGCCCATCCGCAGGATCATACTGGCGCCTATCTACTCTTGTGTTTATCTACATTATAGTTGGTGTTTATCTTACGTATTGCTAGTCATTATCTAGTTAAGGATAAGTACGATCTCATGTCGATCCAGTACTTAGACCGTCATTACCATATGTATATAAAGACCAGTTGGTCGACCTAATAATACACACAAGTTCCGCTCTTCATTCACAACACATTCATTATATCTACGCATTAAATAAACTGACACTTAGCGGGTTTGAATGGTTAGATCCTTAGGGTTAGCAATTGAAAGTAGAGAATTGAAAAATTGTTTTATTCTAGAATCTAGGCCCATAATTTTAGGAGTAAAATTTGTTCTGTTCATATGTTTAGTGTCATAAGTTTATTTGACGCTGGATTTTACTATCTTACACGAATGAATCTTCCAGTTAATATAAATACAAGTAACTGTTTTTTTTTTGTCAGCAAATACGATACAAGCTAAGTAACTTATACTAATAATACATGCAAAAATAAATAATAATAATAGTATACGTACGTGCACTTATAAATTGTCTTATACTTTCCCTGTTTCATTATATATGAAGTTTTGAAATATTTTTGGTGTTTCGAAATATAAGATATTTTGAATTTTATGCAACTTGAACTTTATTTAACCGATTACATTTTACAATCTTTTTACGATTGGTTGAATCAATTTTTAACTTGTATTTTAATGATATATTTTAGATAAAAATGTTCTTATAACCTTTTGTTTTATACATAACATCTTATAATGTGAAAGATTACCAAAAAAAAAATCTTATAATGTGAAAAAGAGGGAGTAGTAGTACTGTTAGTCCGTATCTCGTATCAGTTACGTCTACATATATAAAGAAGGGTTTCCTTCGCTCATAGGCCATCCACATCAGATTCCATATCACTAATTCGGAGTATGTAGTGACGACACGTGTCACGGTTAATCAAAAGTCAATGTTTCATTAATTCTTGAATTTAATGGGGTTTATGTGTTTACTACGGTCCAAATACATCTTCTCTAAAAAAAATGGTATACGGAACTTAGGGAAAATGGCCGTCGAGCAACAATTCCCATTCCATCAACTGTCAATAGAAA
The DNA here is from genome assembly GCF_020379485.1 of Brassica napus. Classification (NCBI taxonomy): domain Eukaryota; kingdom Viridiplantae; phylum Streptophyta; class Magnoliopsida; order Brassicales; family Brassicaceae; genus Brassica; species Brassica napus. The sequence goes on from NC_063448.1 coordinate 22,586,146, forward strand.
TCCAATGGTTTCACCGGAGACGAACGATTCCGATCAATGTTAGTCGGAAGCCGAATAGACTTCTTTAATCTGGAGCCGTTACAGAAATTAACTTGGTTCATGCATCTTCATTAACATTCACATTAATACCTACTCTCTACTTCTCACACGATCTCACATTCAATGAATCTCTTCATTCATTCATTTGTGTTAATCCTCCATTATAAATATGAAGGTTTTTTTCCAAGAAAATCATCAGTTCATTTCTCTTAATAAACAACACAAAAAAGTGATGAAAAAAGATTTGTTAAGCTCATCATTGTACTTGACGGATTATGACAGAAAAGTGATAAGAAACAGAAAAAAATGAGAAACATAATAAACAGAGAAAAAGAGAAAAGAGGAAGACGATAGAAGAGGGGAGATAACTTTTTTTTAGTGAACCTTTTTTTTAAAAGATCTATTTATCTTTAGCTCATAATAATTTCCAACATCTTGGTGTTGATTTTTCATTAATGTGGCTTCCTAAAAGGTTGTTGGCCCTGATCTCAAGGATACAACAGTTAATGCATACACTTATGGATATATAATCATGTGTGAGTATGCATGATTGTGATTTGTGAGTATATTTCAATTACATCTTTTCCATACCGACTACTGGATTGTGAATTCTATTTAACTTGGGTGCTTCTGTGTCTCCAAAATTGGCTGAGTTTTGATATATACATAGAATGCATTTTTCTTATTATACTTCCAAGTTTGAGTCCGTATATATCACAATAAAATGAGGACAGTGGACGAATGAGCTGAGCGTGGAATATTAAACATGTTCTTACATGAAATTGAAACGTTGTAGTTTTGTCCAAACACTAACTTATGCCTTATTTAGAACACTCACTTCCCATAACATATGTACTCTCTTCTCGACAAATGACACCTGCTAACCTAATAAAAAAACAATCACAGCGTTGACACATTTAAAAGAAATTTCGTCCAACCGCACCTCCTATTTTGGATTAAAAAAACTAGAACTAATACGACATGAAAAACAATAGTTTCAAATATATATATATATATATATATATATATATATATATATGAAAATAATGTTTCATTGGACATCAACCTAAACTAATATTTTAGCACATAATTAATAATATAATATCAAAGACATAAATTTTAAAAATATTCATAAGAAAAAATATAATCTAAGATTTTTTTATTAAAAATTATTTTACTTATTATCAAAATTATCATAATTACAGTAGAATAAACAAAGAAAATATGTAAAATTATTATGTATTCATGAACATTTTAATATTAAGATGATCATGATCTATAACAAGAATAACAAAACATACATAATAAAAGTTAATATCACCTTAAATTTTAAGTATGCTAAACATTTTGAAATACTCTTTAGCTGATATATTTATGTATTTTTGGTTACTAACACGCCCATATCGTAAATAGAGAGAGAGATTATGCGAATAGTAAAAATTAGTTTTTTGGTTAATTTTAAATTTAAGAAAATAGTGTATCTCATATACATCTCTTGCAAATATAAAACTAAAACACAAACCACAAATCATATAAAAAATAATAATCTTGATTACAAATAAATTATATCCGGGGCGATCCTAGTTTTTGAAAAACATAAAGAACGTTGGGGCTTCTTAACTGTACGTACTCGACACATGCGTGGCAGTGACTCACCTTATCCATATTTGATATTACTTTTACAGTAGTTTTTACAAGACTTTATAGTGTATACTCCTCGTATATTAATAACCATTACGAAAATACAGTATTATATATGTTTACTAACTACTATATACTCTCTCCGTTTCAAAAAGATCCATATTTTTTTAAAAAATTTGTTTCAAAAAAATCTTTTACATTTTCAATACATAAATTAATTGCAAATTGCAAAATTCAAAAAACATAACTATATTTATAAAGATTTTACTGGTTAAAAGTTGTGGAGAATAGTTGATAACGGAAGATAATGCATTGGTAACTAAAATTTGATATGTTCCTAAATATAAGATGTTTAGGTAAAAACACACATATTAAGAAAACTACATTTTGTCTAGAAAGTATCATTAAAACTATAAATTAATGGTATTCAACCAATTACAAAATAAACTATTAAAATTTGATTGAGTACACAGTTTTTAATAAAATAAAAGTTACCTAGAAAAATGAAAACTTCTTATATATTGAAACATTAAAATTCTGTAAAACATCATACTTTTACGAACATAATGAGTATTTTTTTCTGAAACGGAGAGAGTATTTGATTATATACCTCTTCCGTATAATAGTAAGTGATCTTTGATATGACTTTTTGTATACATTATTTTATTTTACAGTGTAACATTAATTAGTTTTTTCTTTACCAATTGTAACAGAGTTTAAGGCATATATATGCTTCTCCAACTTCTATGATAATCGTTAGTCCATATAACATTTCTCATTGATGCAGATGATAATGAATGAGGGGAATGCACATAATAAGAGGAGTACATGCATAGTGGAAGTTACATTCATTTCGTTCTTCTCTTATTTTAGAAGGGACCAAATAAGTGGATAAACGTTTTGTTTTTAGATTTCCTGAGAATGGTTGGTCTTATATATAATTCAAGGACGAAGATACGCCACTTCTGGCTCCTCTTTTGTGAAGACCATGTCACGACTGATCTTACAAAACGTTACTCATATATATTAATTATTGTATGTAATTGTATATATCTCAGTTATGCAAAGTTGTCCTTTAGCAAAAAAAATTATACAAATTTGTGTCGATGCTTTAAATAAATTTTTGTATGTCGATGCAGTAGGGCCGTATGTATGTGTTTGTGTGTATAGATACGTGTTGTGTTTTTGCGTGTAAGGCTTTTTCATACTCACATATCCGTTTGGCCACGATCAAGCTCTTTCATATATACATAACCTAACTAAATACTTGTCGTCAAAAAAGGAAGCTTGACATAAGTTACCAAAAAAAAAAAAAAGGAAGCTTGACATGATCATTTTAAAAGCTTAAGACTTGAGGGCTGAAAAACTACTAATATGTTATGTTCGTATAAGCATGCAGTGTAGTTCGTTTAAGTTACATTTATAATTTTATCGACTACTTGAAGTGATCAATACGAAAAAATAATTCACAAGCACATGTTATTTGTCTTTTTCCATATTCCGTCATTTGAAAATTTGAAAATATCAATATACATGCAAGTATCTAAGAGCATGATTATTCCTAAAATTTTTAGAAAGTTTCTTAATTTTTTTTTTCTGATTAAAAAAAAAAAAACTAAAAAATCACCAATCGCGGGCCGCCACGTGTAAGTGGGGTCCGCATACAGTGCAGAAAACCCACTTAACTCGATCCTTATCTGACGCTTTTTGTGATCGGTTTTTGCCATTTCTGTGGGCTCCATGAGCTTAGAAACTCCATTATCACCTGCAATAATTGTAGTCTAAGAGCATGATTAACGCTGGGGGGCGTGGGTTCTTAGGTTTTTTTTTTGTCCGATTTTTTTTAAAAAAAAAATTGAAAACGGACCAATCGCGGGCCGCCACGTGTCAGTGGGATCCGTGAACGGTACACAAACCCAGCTAAAATCGTCTGAAGAGGAGAAAGAGCCAGATTTAAAGATAATGGTGGGATCTACCTTTTAAGAACCAAGTTAAGAGGCGGGGTTAATGCTGGTCTAATTATATTTTACTTGTTAGATTTTTATCATTGATAACCAGAAAACATCTCCAAACAAAGGCCAGCAAAACAGAGACAAATCCCTCTTTTTATTGTAAATTTTGAAAGTATCTTATCCAAACATTAACGGTCATTTTCAAGTTATTTATTTAATTAAATCGAAGACGGCAGATAATACAAAACATTTCTCCACTCATTTTTGTCATTATATCCAATTAATACTATATTTGGAAGCGTATTCTAAAGATTAACATTTTAAGGATAATCTTTACGTGCTTGATTTAAAAAAATGCGTCACCATGCAATCAACATACACCAGGTATTATTTTTTTCTTTTTCAACAACCATACACCCAGGTATAACACCCAAGGAAGAAAAATACAATAATTTTTCAAAAACGAAAAAAAAATATGTATATATATATATAAATCCCTAATTTTGCCATTGCCATGCATATATTTACAAATTGCAATAATACAGCTGAAGCTCATGCATTATAACATTAACTGGGCTGAGTATGGCCTTACACATGTATGTATAATAAGCCCAAATTACATATTTAAGCCATTCAGATTCAGTAAGAGACGTCGTCGTTTGGGGTGAGAGTAATTTCCAAAAAGTTTATCGAAGAAACGTTCAAGTTGTGACAGAGAATATCTCAGTCGTCTTTTTGTTGTTGCATCCGACGAGGCTCTTCTTCTTCTTCTTCGCCGATTAGATCCCGTTGGAGAACCCAGAGACTCTCTTAGATTCAGATAGTGTTCTTGGATAGTGCGAGATAGTCAACCGATGATGTTGCAGTCGCATTCGAGGTTTCTCCTTCAGACGCTGTTGACGCGTGCTCAGAAGTCAGTAATTTCATCCTCAATCCTCCATCTTACAAAATGTTCTGCTCCCATTCTACTTTTATTTAATTTTCAGTTAGACCCTTTTGGATTCTAGGTTGCTGGTTTGGTCGATTGATTGTTTCTATTAAAACATTTCTCCAAGAACTGAACAGGGTTTTGTAGAATGGTAGAAAAGTTCAATACTTTCCTGATTAGGAGTTGTGGGTTTTGTAGAATGGCAGAAAAGTTTAGTACTTTCGTATATGGTTAATCATTATACTCTTTTTTTCAGTCTTGATAAAGCAGTGGAGCTAGATTATCAATGGATCGAATTCGATGATGTTCGTTACCATGTTCAGGTGAGTCTTTGAAAACAACAGCTAAGACTCATATGATGTTGTTAAGCATTCTGATGTTTTGTAAGTGTTAATTAGGTGACAATTAAGAATCCAAACATATTGTTGCTATCGGTTTCGTTACCAAACCCACCACCTGAAGCAATGTCCTTCGATGGACTTCCACTGGGAGCTATCGAAGCTATTAAAACCACTTACGGCACGGGGTTTCAGATCCTTGACCCTCCTAGAGATGGTTTTAGTCTTACCCTCAAGCTCAACTTCTCTAAAGTTCGTCCAGATGAAGGTTCAACGAGTCTCTTGTTTTCTTCTCTAATCTCACTGATTCATTCTGCTTAACTTCCTCCTCTGTTTTCGCAGCGTACAGAAACTCGTTATTAACGAAGCTAGCTTCCATTAGAGAAGTGGTGATGGGTGCGCCGTTAAAGATCATTTTGAAACATCTAGCTTCAAGGACGGTTGCCCCTGAGCTGGATAGGCTTGTAGCAATCATGCATAGACCTAACGAGACATTTTTCCTCGTGCCTCAGGTGTATAGACTTTCAAATTATAACCATTGTAGTAGATCAGTAGACTGATATAACTTGTGCATCACAGGCTGATAAAGTCACAGTGGCTTTTCCTATGAGATTTAAAGATTCTGTAGACACAATTCTTGCGACTTCTTTCTTAAAGGTAACACAAATTGAAAATGTTGGAACATAAGGTTTTTGATTTTTATGTGATTGCTAAAAGAAAAGTTCATCTCGCCATGATAATATAGCAATTTGTAGAGGCGAGGCGTGCGGCGTCGCTTAGTAGTGCTCCTTCTTGCTCTTGGTCTCCAACCGCACCCCAGGAACTGGAAGGAGCTCCTAAAGAAACACTCTCTGCTAATGCCGGTTTTGTAACTTTTGGTATGTGAAACAAGTGTTCAGTTTTGTTTCAGTTTCTAAATTCATAGTCTACCAAAACTGAAAGAAACTACTTAACATTGAATATTGGATGTCTTCGTAGTCATAATGCCTCGGCATGTGGAGGGAGAAAAGCTTGATCCTACTGTATGGAATTTGTCAACCTTTCATGCTTATGTTAGTTACCACGTCAAGGTTCATGTTTCTTTCATTTTGCACTACATAGAGACTCTCTGTGTGATTATAAGCCTAAAACGCTTTGGTTTCGTATCACAGTGCTCAGAGGGTTTTATGCACACCAGGATGCGGCGTCGCGTGGAGTCTATGATTCAGGTAGATCACCGTAACCGATTTGTGTCTTGTCTTTTTCCTTCGAGTACTTAAATGGTTTCAATGTGCTGTTTAGCTTCATGTTGCTTTGTAATTGCTAAACCTTGTGTTTGTCTCTCTCTATCAGGCTCTAGATCAAGCTAAGCCATTGGAGAAAACAAGATCCATGAACAACAAGTCATTTAAACGGCTAGTAAGTTTCTAAAAACTGACTTTAAGAGTATTTTCTTTTTCTTTCCTCAAAAATTTGTCTTTGAGCTTTATTTCTTCTTCTCTCACAGGGACTCAACGATGCCAACCACACCACTTCCAAGTAGTTCAATCTCCCACGAAGCAATTTTGTAAAACCTTGCGAGTAGCTGTTCAGACATGTTTTTTTTACCACTGAATTCAATCTCTATGATATACTTAATTCTTTTTTTTTTTTTTTGGTTTCAGAATGGTTCTTTAGTACAATTCTTTCAGATATTTTTGATCAAATGTATGATTCTTAAACTGTAAGAAATTCACACGAGAGCGAATCATAGAGGATCTTCTAGGTTTTGTAATAATCATTGTGGTTCCACAAAAGCTTGTTCGTTTATGTTCTTTATGCAAGAACAAGAAAATGAAGGTGGTACTGAGATGAGGCTTGGTAGATATTTTGATCGAATCTTTTTATTGGTTTTGACTTTGAGATTCTCAGAAAATCAAACAAAAAAAAAAAAAGAAGCTTTGAAGTATCATTTTTACATGGATATATCAAATGGATTTTGATTAGTCTAGTAGCGAAAAGAAAAGAAAAAGATTCTAAAGGTTTATTGAATCAAAAGATTCATTATGGGAAAAGCAAGGGAAGAACTTGGTAAAGCCTGTCCAGCCATATATGATACATCCTTTGCCTTTTTGGATGCGTAACTTTTAAAAAGATTTAGTGCAAGAATTCTTTGAACATATTTGAGCCTTGTTACTACGTCCACTTGGAAAAACAAAACATAAAATCAATTTTATAAAGACAATTATTTTAATCTTCATTTTGGTGAAAGAAGAGCTCTGACGGCGAAAAATCCAACCCCGTAACCTAGTTGCCGTGCGTCACAAGACTTCGGTCGCTGGCGCCATAGCGACTCTTTCTTCCGTCGAGGGCACAGATCTACCTCAATCTCCTCCTAAGATCTAAGCTAAATCCTTTACTCCGCAGTAGAGAACCGATTATCCATTACTCGCCTGTGGTGGATCTACATGACGGTGTTGCAGTTGTAGACCTCTCTGAGGATCTCACTGTTGACTCCAAGCCTCTATGGTCATCATACATCGTGGGTCACTTCATAGATGACGCGACACCACGTATAGGGAAAGTTCATGCAACTGTTACCCGTTTGTAGTCTTCAAAGGAGAAGTCTGCAAAGATCGACGCTCAGTTCATTGTCCCGAAAACAGTTATGTTTCGGATTGAAGATCAGCATATGAAAGCTAGGGCACATTGCAGACATCCCCACTGGTGGTTCAGGATTGGACTCCAGATACAGAAGCATCCAAACCGGACCTTACGGCCATCCCTTATGGGTTGATCTCAAGGGAGTTCCAGGACACCTCTTCTCTCATAAAGGCATTACATTCTTTGGTGACATAATAGGCAGGACTGCAAAGCTCCATCCTGATACATTTTCGCTCGCATCATAGTGGTTCTAAACTTGGAAAAAACCATTACCGGAACGCATTTCGATTAGAGGTACTGATCATACCATACAAGTAAGCTAACCCTTGCTTCCTCCTCGGTGCCTAATATGTCACCAATGAAGCCATGTGAAGAAAGAGCGTGGTAAAAAGGAAGCTAATAACAACAAAACTACACATACGGTGAAGAATGGAAAACAAAAGAAAGATAAGTCTGTTGTTACTGAGGAAGCACAACCTGAAATAACTGTTGCAGAACACAGTGCGATGAAGGGTGTAGAACAGAGTGTGGGAAGTGAGCTTCACATGATGAGCACAATACGACTTTGAACAATGATGATCTTAAACCTGCTCTAGAGAACAGCGAGATGGTTCCAAGAGAAAACGAGTGGCAAGATGTAGGGATAGCTCACAGAGCATCTCCATGGCGTGAAACTCAGAATAGTGTATCTGGAAACAATATACGCACGATTTCTCCATCACGTTACCAGGCGCTCAATGATATAGAAGAAGGTGAGCTGGAGAGTAGTAGTTCAGATGAGGACGACGAAGCTGAATCTTCTGATCCACCTCAAAAGGAAATAAAAACCATTCCTCAGAATGCCAACAAAGCAAAGACCAGTTCTCGCAACAAAGCAGGAACAAACCCTCAAGTCCAGAATGATAAAAAGAAGAGCGCCAAACCAACCAAAAAAAAATGCCTCCAACCGGAGGCACTAAATGATGATATATCTCTTTGCGTAGAATACACGGGGCTTCAACAAAAATCGCAAACATTTATCATTTCGTTTTTGGATTCAGTCTGCTACACCATCATTTGGTTGCTTAATTGAAACTCGTGTTCAAGAGGAGTAAGTGTGATGGCATTATAACTACTACTCTTCCGGGATGGAAGTATCTCAACAATTACGATCATCATCGACTTGGAAAAATCTGGGTTGTATGGTCTGACAACGTTAGTGTTACTGTTCTTTACAAAAGCGCTCAGGTTATCGCTGTCTGGGTGACTTCTCAACAAGGGAAGAATTCTTATGTTCCTGTATTTATGCTTCGAATTTTCAGACAGAGAGACGTCTGAGAAGATCTAATTCAAAATAATGCTCAGTTCGCGTCTAATGGAGTGCCTTGGATAATCATGGGACTTTGGACTTAATCCTCGACATCAAGGTGGAATGCAAGAGTTCCAACATGCTGTTTCTACTTGTAATCTCATGGACTTAGCGTCTCTGGGTTCTACTTTCACTTGGACAAACAGCCAGCCAACCAACGAATCCCATTGCTAAGAAGCTGGATCGTGTTCTTGTCAATGACGTCTGGTTTACTCAATTTTCTCAGTCTTATGCATAGTTTGAGCCGTCTGGCGTCGCAGATCATACTCGCTGCAAGATATTTTTGGACACTCAGACTTTGGGGAAGAAACGACCTTTCAAGTTCTTTAATTTCCTGGTTGATCACCAGGACTTTGCTACTGTTGTTGTTGAGACCTGGAACGCTACAGAACCGTTATATCACTCCCGCTATGCTCTTCATATCTTCCACCGGAAGCTGAAACTCCTGAAACCTGTGCTAAGGTTACTCAATAAGTCCAAATTCGGTGAAAACCTGTCCGTGCTAAGGAAGCTCTTCAGAACTTATGTGAAAAACAAGAGCAAGCTTTGGCTAATCCAGACACAACTGCTTTGAGGCTGTAGCAGAAGCTACATCGAACTGGAACTACTGGGATGGTATAGAGGAACAATTTCTCATGCAAAAATCTCGTATTACATGGCTCAAACTTGGTGACCAAAACATCACTTTTTTCTACAAGATTGTCCAGAGCCGGACAGCTTACAATGCGATCAGAAAACTGGTTCTATCAACTGGAGAGACAATCACTGGTCCTATTGCAATTAAGCAGGCTGATGCGTCTTACTTTGCACAATTTCTTGGTCCAGATCTTCATCAAACGCCAACTCTAACTGATGATATCCCAAGCCTCTCTGAGCTTTTAGACTTTCGTTGTCTAATTTTGTAGAGATCCTCGTCCATCCAATTTCTGAGGCAGAGATAAAAAATGTGTTGTTTGCAATGCCATCGAACAAGGCACCAAGGCCAGACGGATACCCTGCTGAGTTCTATCGATCTGCTTGGCCTGTCAACAGTAGCGACTTCACCATTACGGTACAATCATTTTTCATGTACGGGTTCTTACCACAAAAGGCGTCAATGCAACGATTCTTGCTCTCATACCTAAAATTCAAGGAGAAGAAACTTTAAAGAACTTCCGGCCAATCTTTTGCTGCAATATTCTCTACAAGGTTGTCTCTAAAATCCTTTCAAATCGTCTAAAAGTCTTTTTACCTGAATTGATTGAGCCAAATCAGTGTGCATTTGTGACGGAAAGACTCCTCTTGGAGAATGTTCTGTTAGCCACAAAATTGGTCAAAAACTACCACAAGGATTCTATTGGAGCTCACAGTTTTTTAAAGCTTGATATATCGAAGGCGTTTGACTCAGTTAATTGGTCATTCATCTTGGATACTCTTCGTGCCATGAATATACCATAACAGTTTGTGCATTGGATTCATGTTTGCCTCTCTACAGCTGCTTTCTCAGTTTCTATCAATTGGGAACTTGAGGGATTCTTTCCAAGTACTAGAGGCCTAAGGCAAGGTTGTGCACTATCTTCGTACCTTTTCGTCACTGATATCACTCAAATTACCCTAATGAGTGAATTACTCTCTCAAATAAGAGGTTCAGATGTAGTACTTAGGGATCAAATCCACAAGGACTCTAGGATTACTCAATAGATCTAAGGGATTAGAAATAAAGATAGACTAAGAGATTTATTTATTTTAAAAGCGGTAAATGATGAGTCGAACAAGGTAATTGTTCGGCGGTTTAAGTTGAAGTTGTTCTAAGGATGAGAAAACAGCTAGACTTAGGCAAATTCTCAGGTATGAAAAGCGTGCAACTTAGTTCAGACTAAAAGGTTTGACGGTTCTTGAACTCAAACAATGGTAAACCAGATGGATTTTCTTTACTAGATCTCGGATCTCAACTGTCGTCTATTGATCTCGAGAAAGGGTCGATCGATGTGACTTAATGCACATTGCTCGATACACCTTTCAAACAATCGATCGACGCGACTGTCGTTACGTCGATCGACGGTTCTTCTAGCAAGCTTTGCAAGCGGGTTTGAATATGTTCTCTAACCTTCTAGACCAACTCTCGTTGTTATCTAGTCAGTTAGATCACGCTGGCTATTTCAGGTATTAAGGCTAACGGTTGGTTATCTTAATTAATCCTAAGATCTAAAATGAGGGTGATCAATCCTAATTTTAGCATTAAGCTTAACAAACATGAAAGAACTATCAAAACACTTTTTTAACAGCCTTATTAGCAGCGCATACTTTCAACCTTTATGAGAAACCTAAATCTAACAATTGGGTTTACTCAGACATTCATGAGAGACAAAGTCATGATGGTTTGAATAAAACTCAAATGAAATATTGAACACAGAAAGTAAGAGTAATAGAAATAAATGAGTTCAAGATCATCTCTGTTATGCAGTCTCAGATTTATCTCTCCAATCCTAAGCTCTTCTAATGGTAGCCAAAATGTTTCTTCTCCAAACTAGGTCTTTAGGCCAGTCTGCCTCTAAAATGATACAAAACCCTAGTACATATAGCCTCACAGGCGGCTAAGGGCTTAGGTTGCAATTAATAAACTTTTAGGAAATGAAATCTTCTAATTTCTTGATTAATCCTCGGGTGATCCAACATCGATCGATGGCGCTAAGCGGCTGTCGATCGATGGCGCTAAGCGGCTGTCGATCGATTTTAGTTGGCTCTTGTCGATCGATATTTTTCTTCAAGTGTCGATCGATGCTATACGCGTAAAAGTACTCCAAAGTGTCCCAAAAGCATCATTTCCTTCCATCAAGTAACTGAACCTGTAATTGCTTTGAAAAGACTCTAATACATAATAAATAGGTCTTAAAACACTTATATACCATGACTAAAAGTGGGTGAAATTCATGGTATATCAACTCCCCCAGACTTATCCTTTTGCTTGTCCTCAAGCAAAACAAACGGACAGTCTCTCTGAAAGAGGTTTGAAAATAGCATGGACTCACAGATTTAAAATATAGAAATCATCACCTCTACAATATTGCAATCCACATCTAAAAAGTCATAATCACAAAGCACATTATGCAATATCCTAGCTTAGCAACCAAATTCATCTAGCCACAACTTAGCGAATCTTATCTGATATTCCCCTTGACCAACCTCATTTCTTAGCATAAATAAAAGTGCAGGCTTTACCTTGGGAGTATCGATCACATGATGCAAAGATTCTCAAACAAGTATCTGGATCTGCAGGTAAAAGTTAGTTCCTAATTTCTCTCTTGAGTCAAAGTCTGCTTCCATTGCAGGATCAGTGACCAAGATTGGACAGACTTCCATGAATCAAGTCTTAATGGTGGTTGCCACCAAGCCCTGTTCACTTCTTTTTGACCTATATCCAAGAATTCTTTGTGAAGCGAGCCTTGAATATTACCGCCTCCAAGTCCCGTTCGAATTCTTTATTTGGAATCTTTATGAAGCAAGCCTTAATGGTTTTAGCCACCAAGTCCTGTTCAGATTCCTCCTAACTAAATCCTAAGTCCTATTTAAATAATAATTTTCGGATTTTTTTTTTATAAATAAAAACTAACTATTCTAGGGTCGAAATAGAGAGAGAAAATTGTGATAAATAAATCTACATAAGGCTTTACCTTCCAGACTTGTCTGTAGAATCCGATTCCATGTGTACCAAGCCCCAAGACAAGCAGTAGTGTCAGGTTAGTGTTGGAGGTTAGCTTTGGTTCTTTCAAACAAGCTAGGCAAGTGTGTATAGTTGACAGGTTGATCCACTTTAGCATCTTTAGTACTATCTGCAATCAGTAAATCTAGAATGGTGCTAAAAAGTGGTTAGACATTCAAGTAAAAATCATAAGTTCATAGTCCCCTTCTTGACTCAATAAAATTGTTTTTGAAAAGATTTTGACAAAACTCAAGAAGATGGTGTTAGTACTACCTCCCCCAGACTTAAATTACACCGTCTCGGTGTAAAGTGTCCAAAGGTGGTGATAAGAAAAGTTAGATGTTTGAGATGTTAAAGCAAAGGGTCGTACCTCTCTATCCCGCACATCGATCGATACCATCCTCTCCGTATCGATCGACGGCGTAGAACAGAAAATTCTGCGTCATGTCTGGAATCTAACTCATATGATCTGTCAGTGTGGTTAGCTCTGTTAGACACTCCAAACACAAAAAACAAGTAAACAATCTCAAACATAAAGCATAGATATGTCTAAAATAAAAATCCTACAAGTTCGAAAAATAGAAAAAAAAAACAAGTGCATAAGGGAAAGAGATAGAAATGAGAGGACTAGTCGGTGTCCTCGCTGGTCTAGTCGTCGCTCTCGGATGAGGGGTCTCTGCGCTGCCTAGAACGTCCTGCTGCTGCTGGTGAGTGAGCTCTGATGGTCCTCCTGCTCGTGCAAGATACTCTAGCCCATATGGCACGAAGAGCATCCACAACTACCTCTGAAAGTCTCCCTGATCGCGCATAGGGATGTCTGGTGGTCCCTGTGTAGCTCTCGCTCGACGCACTCTGGGAGGTCTACGCGGAATGTCCGGAAGATCGCGGAGGAGCTGGGAATCGGGCATGAACCGGAGTCTCTCGACACTGTTATCAAAGTCTGTGATCGTCCTGTTCAACATCTGCAGTAGACGGTGCTGGTTCCCGATCCTGAAACTCCAGAGAAGTAGCTCCTTGAGCCAACCTGAGTTCATCAGGTGTGTCTCGTCCAAGAAGCGGTGGGAGATGTCGGCTGTGCTCGGGTCTAGGCGGATGCCTAGATACTCAAAGATCGGTGTCAGCAAACTCCCAACCGTCTCCTTCTTCCTGCTCTTGCCCGTGAAGGGCTTTTTCTTCAGTTCCACCAAGTGCGCAGCAAAAATGGCTCAAAGGTTTGGAGTCACTACGTCGTTGGCCTCATCGAGATGAGTCAGGTCCACCAAGCCGTTTACTCCACAGAAGAGTAGTGTAAGCTCATGTATCCTCACCTTGTTGGGCTCCATCTTGCAAACCAACGTGTTTGCAAGAGCCCGTAGAAAGTACCGGAGGGTAGGGTGACGGATATCTGTCTGCGTGGCGGAGTTTGAGTCCCACGCTCCCATGCCGATGATCTCCTAGAAACTGTTGAGGCCTAGGAAGGGTGGGAGCTTGCTCGGAGTCGCAGTCTCATCGAAACCGTAGATGCGGCAGAGCTTGGGGATGGAGATCCTGTATCGAATCCCCGTGGCGAAGAAGGACAGTGTACCATCTCCTGCTACCTCGCCTTCGAGGTGTTGTACGTGAACTCGACTGTGACCATAAACTGTCTAACCAAGTCGACGTGGAGATCGTAAGCGTGAGTGGCCATGGTGCCAAGTCCGAGCTTCGTGATCATCTCGTCGATGTCTTTCTCGATCCGTAGCTTCCGTAAGACGTATGGGTCGATGAACCGTGTGGGCTCGATAGAGACGCCAAGCCAAGCATTGTAGAACAAGCTGTCGTAGTCATTCCAATCGTCTGTGAGCGCGCGGTTGATGCACTCCTTGCTGTTGACCGCTTTCTTCGGGTCTGCGAACCTCTTGACTGTGGCGATGGGTGTTTTGTCGTCACGAGGCCAAGGGTCGCGGTGCTGTACGGAGGTGCTAGCTTCGTCGAATCTCCTCTTCGTCCTCCTCTCACGTCTCTCTGCGGCTTCGTCTTAGCTCATCTGAAAACAAATAAAAAAGAGAGTAGGAGTGAGATAGTGTTATCAATATATTTTGATATCGATCGATGATGTATGTAAGACATCGATCGATATATGTCATCAAGGGTTAGTCGATAATAAGGATATCGATCGATGCTATAGAATTCGCGTCGATCGATGTCAAATCCTGAAACCTGCAAAAACAACTCAAGTCCAAATCGTACTTTCAAGGTATCAACAGCATAAGATTCACAATCCTAACACTAGATAATCAATAGAAACTTCAAAACCAACCCAAATTCAAGCCTAATCATAAGTTCTAGTTCATCTCAAAACTCAACTCTAAAAATTCCTAATAAAAGAGAATTTCAAAGTCAAACCTTGTAGATCGGGTGAGTGAATGAACTAAACAGATAGAGAATGAGAAATCGAGTGGATTAGGGCGAGAAACGGAAGAAATCCGTCGAGAATCGAGAGAGAAAACAGAGGTTTTGATTTCGTTAGGGTTTTGCGAATGAGAGGAGAAAGAGGCGGATGTCGAGTTAAACGAGGTAAACCCTCGATATGGCCGCATCGATCGATGGCAGAACAGCTACATCGATCGATATTTCTCCAAATAAACTACTCCTAATTTCTATTACTCCTAATATTTTACTAACAAAAAGATATAAAATAGGTATAGATATAATTAAAACTACAAGAAAATATATATATATATTTTTGTGGGTTTTGTTGTGTTTTTTTTTTGTTTGTGTTTTTTTTTTTGAAAATGGGTTGCCTCCCATTCAGCGGTTAAATTTAAAGTCTTTAGCTCGACTTACTGAATAAACTAGTTACCAGGGGTTCTTAGATTAATGGGCTGATTCGCTGGTGGTTTTGCCCAATAATGTTTCACTCGTTGGCCGTTCACTGTAAACTCATCGCCTTTATCACTTTTTAGAGTTATGGCTCCGAAGGGTTTTACGTCTGTTACTGTGAATGGTCCGGACCAACGAGATCTAAGCTTTCCAGGAAATAACGTTAGCCGAGAGTTATAAAGAAGGACTTGATCATCCGGTTCAAAGTGTCGGGATAAGATCTTCTTATCGTGGTACGCTTTAGTCCTTTCTTTATATAGTTTCAAATTCTCATAGGCTAAATATCTGATTTCATCAAGTTCGTTAAGCTGGATGAGTCTCCTTTCAGCAGCAGGCTTTATATCAAAATTCAGAAGTTTAGTGGCCCAAGCTGCTTCATGCTCCAGTTCGACTGGTAAATGACAGGATTTGCCATAAAGGAGGTGGAATGGTGTTGTTCCCAACGGTGTCTTATAGGCGGTCCTGTAGATCCAAAGTGCATTATCTAGTTTCCTAGATCAATCCCTCCTGGAAATTCCTACAGTTTTCTCTAGAATTTCTTTGATTTGCTGATTAGAGACTTCTACTTGTCCACTGGTTTGTGGGTGGTAGGGTGTAGCTACTCTATATTAAACATTGTTCTTTTTAAGCAATCCATCAAAGACCTTATTGATGAAATGAGTTCCACCGTCACTGATGACTATTCTAGGAACTCCAAACCGTGGAAATATTATGCTCTTGAAAAGCTTAATAATGACAGATGCATCATTAGTTGGGGAAGCTATTGCTTCAACCCATTTGGTTACGTAGTCTACAGCGACTAGTATATATTTGTTTCCGTATGAGGATGGGAAAGGACCCATGAAATCTATCCCCCAGCAATCAAAGACTTCTACTTCCAGATTGAACTTCTGTTCCATTTCGTGTCTTTTGCTGATTTTTCCTCGTCTTTGGCATCTGTCGCATTGTGTTATAAATGCATGGACATCGCGAAAAGTCGTCGGCCACCAGAATCCTGCTTGAAGAATTTCCGAAACCGTTTTGTAGGTGGCGAAATTTCCTGGATAGTCAGATCCATGACATTGGTATATAATGTCCGGGATTTCGGCTTCGGATATGCATTGTCTGTATATCCCATCAGAGCAATGCCTGTAGAGGTATGGTTCGTCCCAATGATATCTTCTAACATCTCTGAAGAATTTCTTCCTCATATATCCCTTGAGTTCTTCAGGTTCGAATTCGTCTGCCAAATAGTTGACTATGTCAGCATACCAGGGTCGATCTTTTGAGTTTCTACCAATTGCGTGCACCTCACGTTGCGATTCTTCACCAGGTGTGAGATTTATCTTATCACCAGCAACGTTAACCGTTATGTCAATATTTATTTTTATAGACGAGGTACCGTTATTGTGGTTACTAGGGAATCGAGGTGTTGCGATACTGTCGTTATCGATCGATGTATCACTACTTGAATCGATCGATATGTTTTCTTTCGTATCGATCGATGTCTCATCGGAATTGAGAGATATTTGACCTACGAAAGATGTATCTATTTGTGCAACGTTCTCGGTTGGGAAGAAATCATCTATAGGGACGTTATCCTCTATTCTGATTCGAGAAAGATGGTCAGCGACTCCATTATCTACTCCTCGTTTATCTTTAATTTCAATATCAAACTCTTGGAGTAGTAAAATCCAGCGTATGAGTCGAGATTTTGCATCTTTCTTTTGCATCAAATATTTAATGGCAGCATGGTCAGTATGAACTATCACGTGTGTGCCAATTAGATATTGACGGAATTTTTCAAATGCATAAACTACGGTTTGCATCAAATATTTAATGGCAGCGTGGTCAGTATGAACTATCATGTGTGTGCCAATTAGATATTGACGGAATTTTTCAAATGCATAAACTACGGCGAGTAGTTTTTTTTCTGTTGTTACAAAATTCCATTGCGGTTCATCAAGCGTACGACTGGCATAGTAGATGGCATGCAACTTTTTATCTTTCCTTTGGCCCAAAACTGCTCCTATCGCAAAGTCACTCGCATCGCACATGATCTCGAAGGGGATATTCCAGTCGGGGGCTTGAACGACGGGGGCAGTTATAACGGATTTTTTTTAAATCATCGAAAGCTTTCATGCATTCTGGGGTAAAATCGAACTTTACTTTCTTGCATAAAAGGTTATTTAAAGGTCTAGCGATCTTGCTAAAATCTTGTATAAACCTCCTATAAAATCCGGCGTGTCCGAGAAAACTTCGGACGTCTTTTACAGTTTTGGATGCTGGTAGACCGGTCATTACCTCAATTTTAGCTCTATCTACATCTATACCAGCGGCAGAAACTTTATGTCCTAATACGATGCCATCGTTAACCATAAAATGACATTTTTCCCAATTTAGGAAAAGGTTCTTTTCTTCGCACCTTTCCAATACCTTGCATAAATTATCGAGGCAACTCTTAAAATTTGATCCGTAGACTGAAAAGTCATCCATAAAGACCTCCATAAAATCCTCGATCATGTATGTAAATATTGACATCATGCAACGTTGGAAAGTAGCGGGAGCATTACAAAGTCCAAATGGCATTCTGCGATACGCAAATGTTCCATAGGGGCATGTAAAGGTTGTCTTTTCTTGATCATCCGGATGTATGGAAATTTGGAAGAATCCGGAATATCCATCAAGAAAACAGTAATACTGGTGATTAGCTAAACGCTCCAGCATTGATCTTTCCTAGTAGCGACATTTAATTTCCTATAGTCGATACACATCCGATGTCCAGTGACGGTACGAGTCGGGATGAGTTCATCGTTTTTGTTCTTCACTACTGTAATACCTCCCTTTTTGGGTACAACATATACGGGGCTTACCCATTTACTATCCGAAATAGGATAGATAACTCCAGCATCTAGGAGTTTAATGATTTCCTTTTTGACTACTTCTTTTAGATTCGGGTTTAATCTCCTTTGCTGTTCTACCGATGTATTTGCGTCGTCTTCCAGATGAATACGGTGCATGCAGAGATCAGGAGAAATACCAGGAATATCATCGAGGGAATACCCGATTGCTTTCCTGTACTTGCGTAGTTTATTTAATAATAAAGCAAGTTCTCCGTTAGTGAGATTAGCATTGACAATAACATGATAGGATTGGTCATAAAGAAATGCATATTTAAGACCACTGGGAAGGGGTTTTAATTCAACTTTTGGTGCTTTGTCTTTAGACCAATTAGATAATGAAGATGGTTGTCGATCGACGGACTCTCTGAGGTATCGATCGACGATAATGTCTGAGTCATCGTCTTCTTCGATGTTTGAAACCTCGATACTTGCATCCACCAGTCGCACGTAATCGTCTGTTCTGTTATCAATGCTGAAGATCTCCCTTTCTACATGGGTAAGAGCATTTTCTAAGGGGTCTTCTGAGCACATGTCTATGAAAGATAATTTTTCCAGCTCAGAAACTTCTTCCACATAGAAGGCTTGGTCATCTATCAAGGGTCGCTTGATTATTTTTTCCATATCAACAATCATCGAGATGTCCCCGATGTTTAAATTTATTCGTCGTTCTTTTACATCAATTATTGCTCCAGCCGTAGCTAGGAATGGCCGACCCAGAATGAGGGGTCTTGCAATCTCGGACGAAACTACCAGGATCAGGTCTCTTAGCTGGAGTTCTCCTTGAATCATGGCGCTTACTTCCTCTGACACCATCATCACGCTATGTTCAGCAGTTGGATAATTTGGAGACGTCATATCCTTCACATACTTCTTTATTGAAGGTGTTATTTTCATAGCATCACTAAGGGACATCTCCACAGTAATTTTATCCAATGCTTTCTTGCAGATCGCATATTCTAATGATTTCTTAGTCTGCGATTTAGGAGGATAAGGGGGTAGGGTTCTATAGACTCTCTCAATCGTTGGTTTGGACCGAGTGGGACGTCGATCGATAGGGTTATTCGGAAGTTGATCGACGGCAGGATCCACTGGTTGATCGACGTGTGTGCCATACTGTCGATCAATTTCGGCTTCAATCTCCGAATCGTCTTCTACTTCTAAGTCTATAGTCTTTTCCTTATTAATCTCAGCGGTAGACTTCCCGTTTTCGCGAGAAGATTTTTGGTCAGGGTCATCAAGAAGTATAGGTTGAGAATCACTCTTGCCTGTTTCATCAGCATTGGCAGAATTTCCAATTTCGGTGATGCTCTTCGTGTTTGTCGCGAGACGTTTTCCGCTACGCAACATTACGGCACTGACTTGACGTCTCGGGTTTAAATCAATACCCCCGGGTAGACGTCCTGTTTCTCTTTTGATGGCAGTCGCAATTTCAGCTACTTGACTTTCTAATTTTCGGATAAGTTCTCCCAAAGAATCTGCTTTCTCCATTAACTTTCCGTAAACCATATTTATTTTTCCGTAAAAAGCTGACTTTGTTTTACGGTTGCCAGTAAGTGCTTGTCTGATATTGAACTTTTCCTTTCCAGTGCGTGATTTTACAGCAATGTCATAAGCTTGGGTGAAACTATCAATGTTAAACACGAAATATGGGTCTGAATAGTTTGTCTCTTCTTCTAATTGATTTTCCATACCAGACAAAGCATCATCTTCGATCTGGGCTATATCAGATCGGTGTTGATTCCGAAGAAAAAAGTGGAGTGAATTGAGGGAATTCTTGATCTCTTCCAAATCTGAATTATCTTTTGAATTTATCGAATTTCCTATTTCTTCATCCATCTTTTCATAGAATTTTCCCGTTGCTACATTTTCGATAAGGCGTCTAGCATCTTCGGGGCTCCTAGTGACGAAATTTCCTTCACTCGCAGTATCGAGTGTGGTTTTGTAACTCAAGTTAACACCTCCATAGAAGATGTTAAGGAGTTGTGGTTCTGAATAACCATGATGGGGACATTCAAGTTCATAGCCTCTGAATCTTCCCCAGGCGTTTTTAAATGATTCACGTGGATCTTGGCGGAATGTAAAGATTTGTCTCCTTACTTCCCAATAGCGATCATCATCGAAAAATTTCTTAAGGAAGGCGTTTCTAATCTCTTCCCAACAAGTAAGGGATCCTGTTGTTAAACAATTTAGCCATCTGAGAGCTTCTCCCTCTAGGGAAAATGAGAATAGTTTGCAACGATTGTATTCATCTGGGATTAATTCTTCCAAACCTTCGATGTGATCTTGTGGGTGCTCAGAGAGAGATCCACGAAATGGATTTCGACGAACCATACATTAGTAATCTGCGTTAAATCTAGATTTCTTGGTATCGTCTCCTGATATTTTAATAGTGGACCTATTGGAATAGGTTCTACCAGGGTCTAGGTAGTCTTGCATAGGCAATCTCATCTCTTCACCTTTTATCAAGGTGGGATTTATCTTAACAGGGATTTCAGTCCCCTGTTTAGTTTGGCTAGTTTCATTGCTTAATTGACCTATTGGTTCAGTTTGGACTACTTCCTCATTAATAAGCTCGGTAAGAAAAGACTTACCTGCTTCCGGCTGGGCGGTGTTGATCGATGCCGGGAACTCCGTGTTGGTCGATTCTTCGGTCTCTACGTCGCTCGATAACTTTCCATCTTTGTCGATCGATGCTCGGCCGAGTTCTATGTTCTCCATTCTTAGTGTCTGCGTAGTTCGGGAAAGAAAGAAAACTTAGAAAGTTTTTCGCAACAAGTCTATACTAAATTCTAAAATAAATCTAATGGTAATAATAAAGAGTCTCCGGCAACGGCGCCAAATTTGATATCACTCATATTACCCTAAGGTGTGAATTACTCTCTCAAATAAGAGGTTCAGATGTAGTACTTAGGGATCGAATCCACAAGGACTCTAGGATTACTCAATAGATCTAAGGGATTAGAAATAAAGATAGACTAAGAGATTTATTTGTTTTAAAAGCAGTAAATGATGAGTCGAACAAGGTAATTGTTCGGCGGTTTAAGTTGAAGTTGTTCTAAGGATGGGAAAACAGCTAGACTTAGGCAAATTCTCAGGTATGAAAAGCGTGCCACTTAGTTCAAACTAAAGGGTTTGACGGTTCTTGAACTCAAACAATGGTAAACCAGATGGATTTTCTTTACTAGATCTCGGATCTCAACTGTCGTCTATTGATCTCGAGAAAGAGTCGATCGATGTGACTTAATGCACATCGCTCGATACACCTTTCAAACAATCGATCGGCGCGACTGACGTTACGTCGATCGACGGTTCTTTTATCAAGCTTTGCGAGCGGGTTTGAATCTGTTATTTAGTCAGTTAGATCACGCTGGCTATTTCAGGTATTAAGGCTAACGGTTGGTTATCTTAATTAATCCTAAGATCTAAAATGAGGGTGATCAATCCTAATTTTAGCATTAAGCTTAACAAACATGAAAGAACTATCAAAACACCTTTTTAAAAGTCTTATTAGAAGCATATACTTTCAACCTTTATGAGAAACCTAAATCTAACAATTGGGTTTACTCAGACATTCATGAGAGACAGTCATGATGGTTTGAATAAAACTCAAATGAAATATTAAACACAGAAAGTAAGAGTAATAGAAATAAATGAGTTTAAGATATTCTCTGTTATGCAGTCTCAGGTCTATCTCTCCAATCCTAAGCTCTTCTAATAGTAGCTAAAATGCTTCTTCTCCAAACTAGGTCTTTAGGCTAGTCTGCCTCTAAAATGATACAAAACCCTAGTACATATAGCCTCACAGGCGGCTAAGGGCTTAGGTTGCAATTAGTAAACTTTTAGGAAATGAAATCTTCTAATTTCGTGATTAATCCTCGGGTGATCCAACATCGATCGATGGCGCTAAGCGGCTGTCGATCGATTTTAATTGGCTCTTGTCGATCGATATTTTTCTTCAAGTGTTGATCGATGCTATACGCGTAAAAGTACTCCAAAGTGTCCCAAAAGCATCATTTCCTTCCATCAAGTAACTGAACCTGTAATTGCTTTGAAAAGACTCTAAAACATAATAAATAGATCTTAAAACACTTATATACCATGACTAAAAGTGGGTGAAATTCATGGTATATCAACTCCCCCAGAATTATCCTTTTGTTTGTCCTCAAGCAAAACAAACATATAGTCTATCTGAAAGAGGTTTGAAAACAGCAGGGACTCACAGATTTAAAATATAGAAATCATCACCTCTACAATATTGCAATCCACATCTAGAAAGTCCTAATCACAAAGCACATTATGCAATATCCTAGCTTAGCAACCAAATTCATATAGCCACAACTTAGCGAATCTTATCTGATATTCCCCTTGACCAACCTCATTTCTTAGCATAAATAAAGGTGCAGGCTTTACCTTGGGAGTATCGATCACAGGATGCAAAGATTCTCAAACAAGTATCTGGATCTGCAGGTAATAGTTAGTTCATAATTTTTCTCTCTCTAATTTCTCTCTTGAGTCAAAGTCTGTTTCCATTGTAGGATCAATGACCAAGATTGGACATACCTCCATGAATCAAGTCTTAATGGTGGTTGCCACCAAACCCTGTTCACTTCTTTTTGACCTATATCCAAGAATTCTTGTGAAGCGAGCCTTGAACATTGCCGCCTCCAAGTCCCGTTCGAATTCTTTATTTGGAATCTTTATGAAGCAAGCCTTAATGGTTTTAACCACCAAGTCCTGTTCAGATTCCTCCTAACTAAATCCTAAGTCCTATTTAAAAAATAATTTTCGGATTTTTTTTTTATAAATAAAAACTAACTACTCTAGGGTCGAAATAGAGAGAGAAAGTTGTGATAAATAAATCTACATAAGGCTTTACTTTCCAGACTTGTCTGAAAAATCCGATCCCCTGTATACCAAGTCCCAAGACAAGCAGTAGTGTCAGGTTAGTGTTGGAGGTTAGCTTTGGTTCTTTCAAACAAGCTAGGCAAGTGTGTATAGTTGACAAGTTGATCCACTTTAGCATCTTTAGTACTATCTGCAATCAGTAAGTGTAGAATGGTGCTAAAAAGTGGTTAGACATTCAAGTAAAAGTCATAAGTTCATAGTCCCCTTCTTGACTTAATAAAATTGTTTTTGAAAAGATTTTGACAAAACTCAAGAAGATGGTGTTAGTACTACCTCCCCCAGACTTAAATTACACCGTGTCGGTGTAAAGTGTCCAAAGGTGGTGATAAGAAAAGTTAGATGTTTGAGATGTTAAAGCAAAGGGTCGTACCTCTCTGTCCCGCACATCGATCCATACCATCCTCTCTGTATCGACCGACGGCGTAGAACAGAAAATTCTGCGTCATGTCTGGAATCTAACTCATATGATCTGTCAGTGTGGTTAGCTCTGTTAGACACTCCAAACATAAAAAAAAAAAGTAAACAATCTCAAACATAAAGCATAGATATGTCTAAAATAAAAATCCTACAAGTTCGAAAAATAGAAAAAAAAAAACAAGTGCATAAGGGAAAGAGATAGAAATGAGAGGACTAGTCGGTGTCCTCGCTGGTCTCGTCGTCGCTCTCGGATATGGGGTCTCTACGATGCCTAGAACGTCCTTCTGCTGCTGGTGAGTGAGCTCTGATGGTCCTCCTGCTCGTGCAAGATACTCTAGCCCATATGGCACGAAGGGCATCCACAACTACCCTCTGAAAGTCTCCCTGATCGCGCATAGGGATGTCTGGTATGTTCGGGAAGTCAGGAAGAGGTGCCTCTGGTGGTCCCTGTGTAGCTCTCGCTCGACGCACTCCGGGAGGTCCACGCGGAATGGCCGGAAGATCACGGAGGAGCTGGGCATCGGACATGAACCGGAGTCTCTCGACACTGTTATCGAAGTCTGTGATCGTCCTGTTCGGCATCTGCAGTAGACGGTGCTGGTTCCCGATCCTGAAACTCCATTGAAGTTGCCCCTTGAGCCAACCTGAGTTCATCAGGTGTGTCTCGTCCAAGAAGCGGTGGGAGCTGTCGGCTGTGCTCGGGTCTAGGCGGATGCCTAGATACTCAAAGATTGGTGTCAGCAAACTCCCAACCGTCTCCTTCTTCCTGCTCAAGCCCGTGAAGGGCTTTTTCTTCAGCTCCACCAAGTGCGCAGCAAAAATGGCTCCAAGGTTTGGAGTCACTACGTCGTTGGCCTCATCGAGATGAGTCAGGTTCACCAAGCCGTTTACTCCACCGAAGAGTAGTGTAAGCTCCTGTATCCTCACCTTGTAGGGCTCCATCTTGCAAACCAACCTGTTTGCAAGAGCCCGTAGAAAGTACCGGAGGGTAGGGTGACGGATATCTGTCTGCGTTCTGAAATTCATAATGGTAAAAACACTCTATTCTGGTTCGATGATTGGTTGGAGATGGGAAAATTGATTGACATTGCAGGAGAATCTAGTACACAAGTTATGGGAATTCACTGCTATACAACAGTCGCTTCTGTAGCCTCATCTGGAAGTTGGAACTTAAGGCGATGTCGTAGTAGTCACCTACGGGCAATGATTACACGCATCAACTCAGTACCACCAACAGTAGAGGAGGCAGGTAGCGACCGTATGCTAGGTACCATGGAGAAGACGACTACAAGGCATGGTTCTCGTCGAAAAACACTTGGAATCAACTACGGAGGCGAGGTGATAAAGTGGAATGGAGCAAGCTGATCTGGTTCTCGCAGGCTGTTCCCCGCTACTCTTTCATTGTGTGGCTGGCCATTCGCAACAGACTCTCGACAGGTTATTGCACTCACTTGTGGGGGGAGCACAAGTCTTGTCGACTCTGCGGTGAGCCAAACGAGTCACGTGACGATCTTTTTTCGCCTGTCCTTATTCATATACAATTTGGACAATCCTCACAGGATCTCTACTGCCCGACTAAGCCCCGACTGGAGCATCACTGTTACAAAGCTCTTATCACCTCGCAGGTCCACCATTGACTCTTACCTTCTCCGACTCTGCTTCCAAGCTGTCATTTACAGTGTATGGAGGGAACGGAACAGAAGGAAACACACCGGTGCCTACCGCACGGCCCAGAAGCTCACTTGGTTAGTAGACAAGACAATCCAAAAGCATCTCCTCTCTACATTTCAAGAATGCTGGAGAGAGTAGTAGCATGATGATTCGCTGGATGGGAAGAAATTAGTTTATGTCCGCTAAGTTGCTGTTCTTTTTTTAATTCTACAAAATCATTCGTATTGTAAAATTTTTTTGTTTTGTTGATAAATAAATTTAACATTTCAAAAAAAAAAAAAACAAAACATAATGGCTTCGTCCAGATTCAGTGCCGTTGATATATGGTGTTTTTGACACCATTGTGTATATGCTTTTTAACTTGTTTTCAATGTTTTGTCGAGTTAGTCCAGTCCTTTTAGAGTCATTTCAGGTCTGGAGTAGACTAAAGAGCTGAAGGAAGAAGCGTGAAGAAAGGAGCAAGAATTGGAGTCTCTCCCCGTGGAACAATCAAGCGGAGCAGTCTGACGGTTGATCCCACTAGGAGCAGCAAGGCGATTGTTTCTGACAGTTATGGAAGTTTCCATATTTTTCAAGGATTTGCCCTAATCACTTATTCCTTCCTCTGAAGTCGATGGCGCCTCCATATAAAAAGTCATCCTTATCTTTATTTTGATTACACTAGTTTTTGCAAGAGACCTAGACGGAATTATTGGATTTTGCTATTGTAAGGGAGACGGCTCCTCTTCTTCACCTAGAAGATTATCCTGAACCCTATTGATTTCTCTTTGGATTTACATGCAGTATTATTCTGTTATTATGTCTAGTCTATCTTGTACCATGGCTGAGAAGTCGGCTAGCTTGTCTAGGGTTCTAAGGTGTTGATCGCAAAAGCTAAACATAAATAAGCAACCATATTGTGTCTTTGTTCATCTCTGTTCTTAATGCTAGTTTTAACCTGATCACTTACTGCTAGATCTTAGGTTTAATCTGATCATTAACCATGTAGTCGATTACTTGATATTGAGTGAGTGAGCCGCACATCTCTAGTCAGCGAAAGTAGATACTAGAGTGCTCGGTGAACCTATCGAACTTGATCTCTACTGCTTGTGGTCGATCCTTGATCCAAACGAGAGTTTAGGTGTCAAGGTCGAACCGCAAAGGGAGCAGCACCACGACAGTGGGCTGTTCTACTTGAGTGATCCGTGTTCTAGATTGTGGTACATTGCGCTTGAATAAATGTTTGGTTTAGCATCAACACCCGATTAGAAACCCTAGATTGGCTTCTCTTTAATATTGAATTTACTCCTTGCAATTATTTACTTTACTTGCACGTTACCACCTAATTCAAACTCCACCTTTAGTTTTAGCTAAGTTGAAAACTCATAAGAATAAAGTGTAGACTGGTCCTCTGAATTGAATCTTAAATACTACAATTACCACTGTTAACTTGACAGTAGGAAATGTTCAGTTTTAGTGTATCAAGTTTTGGCGCCGTTGCGACGGGAACCAGATATTTTACCTTTATTTTTCAGTTCTATATTTAGTATAAGACATCTAACTTGATTTCTTCTCTTTGTTGCAGCCAATGTTCCAGGTGCATGACTAGTAGACATACTCGGAGCAACACACAAGGACCATTATTCACGCTAAGCAACAAAGAGCTCGCAAGATTAGAAAGACAAAACCGCCAACAACCGCGGCCTACTAACACCACAATGGTTGATCACGGAGGCCATGATGATCTCACTGCTGCAATGGCGCTCATGCAATAACGGATGCAGCAGATGCAACAGACCATCAACGCACAGGAAGCTGCTCGCCAAGCAGCGGCTGAACTCGCTTCTCAGCAAGCCGAGCAACAAGGCACTCCCATCGGAGAGCAAAACCTTCTGCGGAACGTCCCTACCACTCGCTCCGCCATCACCCCCCCCCCCTCCCTGCACTCGACATGACTATGAGATCAAGCCTGCTTTGATCGGCATGGTGCAGAAAAAAATGTTTAACAGCCCCGCAGCTTAAATCCCTTTGGACCACATCGAGAACTTTGAGAGACTCTGCAACTTCTCTCGCGCGAATAGAGTACCACCAGACTACGTCAAATGCACCTTGTTCCCATTCTCTCTGGATGGGAAAGCAGCTCGCTGGCTAGCCTCTCTCCCGACTGATACACTTACTACATGGGAACAAGTCCGAGCATCATTCTTAAGCCACATCTACACGAAGACGAAAACCGCAGCTTTGAGGCATAAAATCTCTAATTTTTAGCAAAAGACCGATGGGCCTTTCTATGATGCTTGGGAGCGTTACAAGGAGTACCGAAGGGAATGCCCTCACCATGGGTTTGAGGATGACTACATACCGGGAAGTGTTCTATGATGGAGTGAGCTATGAGTTTCGTAATGCTCTTGATTCCTCAAGTAATGGAGATTTCATGACTCAAACAACACCAGGCGTATTCGCACTGATCGAAAATATGGCGTCGTGCTCACTCAACAAGAACAAGGCGTAAACAACATAGACGATCTAGGGACAAAGGTTGACCAGATGTTGAAGGGCAATCAGAGCCAAGTGTTCATCATGGAGGAAGCCGCATCAGAGAACAATACTTCAGATGTCACACCTGAAGGGGACAACACCATGGATGATCAGAAAGAAGTAAGCTACGTCAATGGACAAGTATGGCGTATCCTAAGTCGGACAAACGGGTTGACAACGCGCAGAAAAGTCAAGGACAGAAAAACGGTTATCAGAAACCGTACCAAGGAAGAACGTATGTTCTTAGCCAGGCGCAGCACAACCAGTTCCAGAACCAAAAGCAGCAGACAGCTCAGCAAGCTGCCCCTTCGTCAACGACCGCTCCGCAAGATGAGATGAAGGGTCTAGCGACGATGATGCAGAAGTTGCTCCATGGTCAGCAAATTCAAGGGAAAGGGTTGAATGAGGTCATCACGGACATCAACTGCAGAATGAACCACATATTCAATGACCTGAGTACCAAATACGATAATGTAGCTAGCCATATGTGTCAGATGGACGTTCAGATCGCGCAGACAGACGAGAGCGTCAAGAGACAGCAAGGTAATCTACCTGGAAAGACCAATAAGTGTGGGAACCGAAATTCGCACTGTCGATTTCTGTTTAAATTAGGAAACTAGGAAAACCCTAATTTCCCAGAGGTCCCGGAGATCTGTTAATACCACACGCTAAGCAATCAGAACACGAGATATCAACGACAAAGTTCAAAAATCGTAACAAGAGAGCAAAATAGATCTTATTCCGAATCCGTGTTTGAGCGTTACAACAAGGTATAAGCCTGAGCTCGAGAGCTATCGGCGAGATTCCTAGTTCTAGCAACCCTAAGACGGCTAAACCTAATTGACTCGCAGCTCGAAATAACAGAAACGAAAATATGCCTAAATCGCTCTAAGTGCTAAGTTTTCTCCGAAAAAAGTTTCTTCCCATGCCTCTCGCCTAGGACTCCTTAAATACTGGCTCCTAGGTCGGTTTACGCTTTTCCTCTTCTGCCCTTAAGCCGTCATAGCATAAAAATGGAGATATTCCATTTTTTCCGATCTTCGTAATTATCTTCAAAATTTCGTATTTATCCGCGTAAACTTGACATTTATCTTTCCTTGCGAACCAAGCGTAAACCGTCATGCGGCTTACGGGCTGTTGGTTAAGAAATCGTAAGTTGGGCCTCGAGTCATGTCTTAGGTCCCTTTGGGCCGTCTTCTGACTCGAAGCGTTTATTACGGCTTCTTTCGATAAAGATTGAACTTTCCGCAGTTTTTACCGTAAATTTTGATCGATGACTTAGAATGGCGGGAAACATGAAATGGGTTCGCTATGGTCTTCGGGAGATAGCATCGAAGGGTAGACGAGAATGCATGGACTAATGTCGTATCGATGTTTCGGAAGAGCTCGGTCGCTACGTAGCAACCGAGCGGAACGGACGCTCGGTCGCTACGTAGCGACCGAGCTTGGCTTGAGCTCGGTCGCTACGTAGGGACCGAGCGGGACGGACGCTCGGTCGCTACGTAGCGACCGAGCGGGACGAACGCTCTAGCGACCGAGCAGGACGTACGCTCGGTCGCTATGTAGCGACCGAGCGGGACTGACGCTCGGTCGCTACGTAGCGACCGAGCGGGACTGACGCTCGGTCGCTACGTAGCGACCGAGCTTGGCTCGAGCTCGGTGGCTACATAGCGACCGGACAGCGTGCATGTGCGGTAGTTGCGTAATGACCGAGCTTGGTTCGTCCGTGTTCTGATCGTCATACTCGGACCAATCCGTAGCTGGTTTGGGTATGTTTCCGATGGCTTATGTTTGATCTAAATAGAATTCGAACGAAGATTTTTCTCGGGAACATACATTGCGACGTTTTCTTGACCGAGCATGATTTGTTGCGGAAAGACATACTTGTATTCTGCGGGGATTTGGACGTTAACTTCGTCGTAACCGTTTTCGACCCCAACACCTAGCGACCGAGCTTCGGTGAGAGCTCGGTCGCTACGTAGCAACCAGCTTGTACGCTGGCTGCTACGCGGCAACCTTGTTCGAGTCTTTCTCTGATTTTTCGTGAATGTGTTTTCTTCGCAAGATTCTTCGTAAAATTAAATGTTTTTTGAAGATTTATTTTTCGTAAAAATGTTCATGCCGATTTTTACGTACTTTCAGACATTGATTCCGTCGTGACCGATTTTGACCCCAACAGTTAGCCCCCCAGCTCGTTAGAACCATGAGCTTATAGCGTGAGGTTCTAGCGAGTGGCTTGGCAAGTTAGGCAAGTTAGGTGAGTTTGGCGGAATTAATGGTCGAAGAAGTCTGTGGTAAGTGGTCTTCTCGCTCTTCTAAAAGTAGAACGCGATAAGATTGGGGCTGCGCCTTATGACGGCTGCCTGCGTACCCTTGTTGAAGGGATCAAACCTTTCATAGTTCGTCTTGGAGTTAAGGTTCGTATGACTAGTTTTCCAGCGAGACCTTTACGGTCTAGTTTTTATGTAGAGGTTATCAGGCGTGTTCTTGCCGATGGCATTTTATATGGGTGTAGAGGGAAGACTACGAGTTGTCATCTCGTAATCTAACTCTGTGTGAACTGCTATATCCGTGATCTGTTTCGAGTTTTCTGCAGTGTGTAAACTTGTGGGATTTTTGAAGACGCTCGAATATTGGCAAAGAGACAAATTTTGGGATCTCGTATCAAGGTTTTTGATACTATGCCTAGAGATGTTAGAGACCAGTGCGCTGGGTTTAGGGCAAGACCTAGGTTTACTCCTGGTTTTAGAGGGTGCGATGACTAATTCGACTTACGTATCCCGTTTCAGTTTCATCCTGATTCCATACCGATTTAAAGTCCGCGATAGGTTCTCGGCTTATACGACTTGTATGGTTGGAACCGAGCATATCTCCAAGGAAAATTTTTAAGCCTCCTAGAAGTGCTGACCAAAAATTTTGGGTTTCTTTTATAGCGCTATTATCCTTGTGTCGGATGTACGAGAGTCATCTCTACGAGATGGCTAAGTCTGTTTAGGACGTTAAGAGTTTGTTGTGATCAGCAACAAACTTAATGGTAAAAATTACCATTTTGAGTCTTCGCGAAGGATATGTTTTGAGAAGATGTTAGCGCGTATGACTGTCTGGTCTTCCAAGAAGGTGCCTTTATCGAGGAAGGAAATTTTGTCGAAAAATGGTTCTTCAGGCGTCTGCGACGTCTCGCAATGCTGAAGATTGTTTTTTTTTTGTATGCCGCGTTTCGTACTTGAAATGTTCGCGGGCTTGAAGATGTTTCGCGATATTGCAAGGGTTTAGTCTTAGCCCTGCGTTTGAGAAACATTCTGGTTTGTCTACGGATGTTTGCAGCCAAAATTATTGTTCCTGTTTGGATTTGATTTGCGATCGAGGAGTTAGGAGCAAGGGGTCGCGTAAATTTGTCCCCGGAAAGAGGCATCCTCTTATACTGTGCTTTGTGAGGTGTTGGCCTTCTGAGACTTCTTTTGTGTCTATTTGAGGATGTTTCATATATCTATAGGAGCTCTGTTACGAGTTTTCCTTACATGCCGCATTTTACGAGTAAAACACAGCGGGCTTAAAGTGAATCGTACTATATGGAACTTGGTCGATTTTTGACAAGTGGAATCTTTCCGTTAACTGTTTGGTTGTTAGGACTGAGCTTTGTTATGACGAATTTACCGTATGATTCCCGTTCTTGGGTCATACGATAATTGTTTGTGTAATTGTTACTTGGCGTTTCAAGACAAATTGCGGATTACCGTTTAGCCGTCAAGTTATTTGAGCGGTGGTCGCCCAATTGTTTTGGCTTTGCATGAAGGCTGTGCTCAGCTTTATAGCCAAGGACGTTGTTGCCAAAGGATTAGACCATGACACTTTCGTGCTATCAATAAGGTCAAGTCGGTTAGAATCGTCCTTAAAGGGGATGCTGTAACCTAGTTCGGCTTCGAAGGAGGCGTAATTGGGCGAGTGAAGAATGGCGTTTATCGAGATTGATAGGCCGAGTATGCCCATGGTGGTAGAAAACGTTTTTTCACTTTAGGGTTAATTTATACGATGAAAGTTCCGTATAATGTTTCCTTTATTCGTATGGAAGTTGTTTCCGTTGTTTCCGAGGGAGACAAAGCCTAAGAAGCTCGATACAGAGCCCGTGCGGAGTCAGTTGCAGGGTGATTTCCTGCTCGGACGTGACCAAACAGAATGAGAGCGGATGCCAGTGAGTCGCAGGGCTAAAGAATGAGACCTTTCAGATCGTGGTGCGAGGAAGTAAAGTTTATATTGGTTGTCCAATGTCGGATCATACACCTTGGTTTTTGCTATAAGAAAAGTACTTTTTCGTAAAACCTGTTACGTTTACTTTCGAAAGTTACTTCGTATGACATGATCTGATTATACGAAGGATTTTCTTCGTAAGTAACGGGCGACCGGTTTTTACGAATTTAGCAAATTGACGCGACATATGGAGATGTCAAAATAACGATGTTTCCGCAGATTTTTGAGAAACGTTTCCTCTTTTGTTTTTATTCTTCGGTGAAAGTTTCTTTGAGTCGCTCATGGAGTTTTACCAAAGGTTATTTCACCAAGATCTAGTCGCGAAACGTTTTTGCAGGTTTCTTGAATGAATCAGTTAAACAGTGATAGACTTAGTCGACGAGCGGGGAGGACGTGTTCTCTTTGTCGTATTTTCTGTTACTTTTGTTCTTGATTTTGCTTTGTCGCAAATGTTTTTTGATGTTTTTCCGTGAGTCGGTTGGTTCAACGGAAAATGAGAGCGATGCTTTGATGCCTGAAGATTTCATGTATAATGACTCTTATACGAAACTCGTTTTATCAAATCGGAAAAGATCTTTATGACTTCAGCAAATCATTGACTTTCATTCTGAAGTTTGGCGGAGGTCTTCTAAACGAATGATTGCGATGGTAGATGCTGTATAGTCTTTGAGAATTTTTCCAAGATGGTTTGGATCAGTTCCTAGCGTTTAGACGAATCTCAGATTGTCGTTTGCTATTAGGATGATCTTGACGAGACATCGCATTGTTTGAATATTTTTTCGCATATTTCTACGAGAGTTTGCTTTGTCGAAAGCGTTTTCTTGATCTTGACGAGACATCTCATTGTTTGAATATGTTTTTGAAGTATGGGAGTATACGAGTATAGTATACGCACCTACTCTGTCCCTTTTTCTCGAGGAATAGAATGATCGACAGTCCGAGTCGGTTTGAAGACGACGCAAGCACTTGTGACTTGGTTGTTTCCACGTTGACGACTTGAAATATGTCGGTTCCGAGAGAATTGCCAGAAACGAATCGGTTTTAAGACGACGTTTATGTCTCTAGTTTTTTCTCTCCTTAGGAAGCGAGCTTGATATGCGTGGCGATCGTTTCTCGATTTTCGGAGAGTTTAGATCGGTTTGGAAGATCTGGATGAACAGTTATGGGACAATATATCGAGAGAGGAAAAATCGCCTAAGATTTAGTTCGCTAGACTATCTACCTAGGTTTTACGTTCCCCAAAGTTCTATGGCAGTCTTAAAGGCGTTTTTATTTCTTAGTAATTTCCTACGAAAATTCCAAGTCTGATTTCAAAAGTTTCAAGTCGCAAATATCTTAGTTCTCTCGAAGATGCAGTTTTGTCTCATCTTAGTTTTGCTTGCTCATTTCCCCTTCCTCTTCTCGTGTATATTTGCCTTTTTCGATATTGGTGTTTATCCTTTGAAACTTGACATTTATCTTCCGAACTTGACTGATACGACGTCAATAAAAAGGTTCAACGTAATCGTAAAGTTAAGGCGGATAAGGTGTTAAGTTTACCGTTGCCGTTTTATACGATTAATCTGAATCTACGCGAGAAAACACGTCTTTGCGGTTTTTTTTTTTTTTTTTATCGTAAAGTTTCAATGGTAACTCCAATCGAGACGAAACAAGAGATGTTTCGATCGAGATTTGAAGGAGAACACAAAGATGGAGGTAAGGGCGAGTAGGAGCAAGCAAAGGAGCTTAGACGAGTCTTACTTGTTTTCGTCGTAAAATCTCAACGGAAACTCCGATTGAGACGAAACGAAAAGCGTTTCGATCGGGACTCAAAATAGAACACAAAGTAGGAGCTTTTTGAGGCCTGACAGGTCGCTATGTAGCGAGTGGAAGTAAGCCAAGAAGAGTCCTACTTGTTTTCGTAGTAAAATCTCAACGGAAACTCCGATTGAGACGAAACGAAAAGAGTTTCGATGAGGATTCAAAAGAGAACGCAAAGGAGGACTTTTCTGAGGCCTGACAGGTCGCTATGTAGTGAGTAGAGGTCTGACAGGTTGCTACGTAGCGAGTGGAAGCAAGCTTTTCGTCGTAAAATCTCAACGGAAACTCCGATTGAGACGAAACGAAAAACGTTTCGATGAGGATTCAAAAGAGAACGCAAAGAAGGACCCATTTTAGGCCTGGCAGGTCGCTACATAGCGAATGGAGAGTTGGCTTGAGCTCGGTCGCTAGCCGTGTACGTTCTCGGTCGCTACGTAGCGACCGAGCCGTGTACGTTACGTAGCGACCGAGCTGTGTGCGTGCTCAGTCGCTACGTAGCGACCGAGCTGTATAATCGATTTGTTGCGCTTCCTTTTTCCGCGATTAACCTAGGGATTTTCTGTGGTTTTTGGGAGAATAAGTTTCGGTAATGAGCCAAACTTACGGGGTTTGATAAGATTTATCGTTTCCCTTTATGTTTAAAAAGAGAAATCGCGAGCTCGTTTCATTGCACTTCCTGTGGCGAAAAGTCGCGGCTAGGTTTTTTCGATTTTTTTTTAGGCACTATGGCGTTTGCGTAAGCGTTGGCCATAGGCGCAGTGGCGGCTGGGGTTGTCTTACCAGCGTTGTTGCGAACTGCGATTTTGTATTTCTTATTTCCAGACTCTGTTTTGATCAAGCATTTTGTGGTTGAAAGTGAGATTGGTCCGTACCCCCTCCTCCTAGCGCCAAACTGTGGGAACCGAAATTCGCACTGTCGATTTCAGTTTAAATTAGGAAACTAGGAAAACCCTAATTTCCCAGAGGTCCCGAAGATCTGTTAATACCACACGCTAAGCAATGAGAACACGAGATATCAACGGCAAAGTACAAAAATTGTAACATGAAATGGCGGGAAACATGAAATGGGTTCGCTACAGTCTTCGGGAGATAGCATCAAAGGGTAGACGAGAATGCATGGACTAATGTCGTATCGACGTTTCGGAAGAGCTCGGTCGCTACGTAGCAACCGAGCGGAATGGACTCTCGGTCGCTACGTAGCAACCGAGCTTGGCTCGAGCTCGGTCGCTACGTAGCGACCGAGCGGGACGGACGCTCAGTCACCACGTAGCGACCGAGCTTGACTCGAGCTCGGTCGCTACGTAGTGACCGAGCTTGGCTCGAGCTCGGTCGCAACATAGCGACCGGACAGCGTGCATGTGCGGTAGTTGCGTAATGACCGAGCTTGGTTTGTCCGTGTTCTGATCGTCATACTCGGACCTATCCATAGCTGGTCTGGGTATGTTTCCGATGGCTTATGTTTGATCTAAATAGAATTCGTACAAAGATTTATCTCGGGAACATACGTTGCGACGTTTTCTTGACCGAGCATGATTTGTTGCGGAAAGACATACTTGTATTCTGCGGGGATTTGGACGTTAACTTCGTCGTAACCGTTTTTGACCCCAACAGTAACCCTTTTCGACCCCAACACCTAGCGACCAAGCTTCGGTGAGAGCTCGGTCGCTACATAGCGACCGAGCCGTGCACGTGCTCGGTCGCTACGTAGCGACCAGCTTGTAGGCTGGTTGCTACGCGGCAACCTTGTTCGAGTCTTTCTCCGATTTTTCGTGAATGTGTTTTCTCCGCAAGATTCTTCGTAAAAATAAATGTTTTTTGAAGATTTTTTTTTCGTAAAAACGTTCATGCCAATTTTTACGGACTTTCAGACATTAATTCCGTCGTGAGCGATTTTGACCCCAACAATAAGAATTCTAAGGAATGCAGTGCCGTGGCACTAAGGAATGGAATAACACTCCCGGGTGCAGCCTCTAAGAAACTATCAGCGGCAGAGAAGGCCAATCAAAAGGAGGGCGAGCAGCCACAATTCGAAGCTGTCCCTCTATTTGATGAGGAACCAGAACAGTCTGCTGAGACTAATCCAACCCCTGCCGCTACACCTATAGAGCCTGTTCCTTCGCGGGAATACACCCCTAATGTTCCATACCCTGTTCCAGAAAAGACATCTCGGAAGGATCGGGAGGAGACAAAGTGTAAAAAGATGCTAGAGGATCCAACTATCAAGTTACCTCTGATTGATGTGATCCAGATGATACCTTCTATGCGCAGTTTGATGAAAGGTTTGATCTCCGACAAGATAACTCGAGACAGTGAGCTATTGTTGGTTTCAAAGGAGTGCAGTGCAGAACTTCAGAACATGCCGATTAAGAAATTGAGTGATCCAGGCAAGTTTGTTCTCTCAATACAAATTAGGAAAACAATATTCGCTTGTTCTCTTTGTGCCTTAGGTTCGAGTGTACTCTGTGGCAAAACGACTGGGATTCACAGACTTCAAACCAACAAGAATCTCCCTGGTGTTCGTAGACAGATCAGTCAAGTCACCGGTGGGTATTCTTGACGATCTCCATGTCCGAGTGGGCAACACCTTTGTTCCGAAAAAAATTGTGGTTCTAGAGGTTGACGAAGAGATCCACTCATCCTGGGTTGTCCTTTCTTGTGCACGGCTGGTGCGATTATTGATGTTCGACAAGGAAGGATTGATCTTCACCTGGGAGACATCGCGATGAAGTTCGAGATGAAAAAACTGCTGAAGAAACGGATGATAGACGCACAAACCTACACAGTTGAAGGCGAAGATCAGGCGCTATCCCCTCAAGAGGGAATGATTGAGAAAGTCTTGATCAATGATCCGCTCAAACTGGCTCTAGCCCGAGCTGAGACTGAACACAACGTCATGAGCGTGGACGCGGACGGGTACGACAAGATGCTTGACTCTGCCAGAAGCATGGAAAAGATGGTCGCTTATCTAAGTCTAGGGGAGAAAGACGAGAGCGATCAGAGCAGTATAGTCGGAGCGAATGCTCCCAAAAGAGCAACCATGCTGAACGTGCAACTCGACGATCCATGGAGCGAGCTGAAAGCTCCAAAGATCGAGCTCAAATCCCTCCCTACGGGGCTCAGGTACGCGTTCTTGGGACCAAATTCCACCTATCCCGTTATTATGAACTCTGAGCTGAATAATGTGGAAACTGCTAAACTTTTGTGTGAGCTAAGAAAGTATCGTAAGGCATTAGGATATTCTTTAGCTGACATTCATGGTATTTCACCTGATGTATGCATGCATAGAATACATCTAGAAGATGAATCAATGACTTCTATAGAACATCAGAGGAGGTTAAACCCAAATCTAAAAGATGTTGTTAAGAAAGAGATAATGAAACTTCTAGAGGCTGGTGTGATCTATGCCATCTCTGATAGTAACTAGATTAGTCCGGTTCATGTAGTTCCTAAGAAAGGTGGAATAACTGTTATAACAAATGAAAAGAATAAATTGATCCCTACTAGAACTGTCACTGGACATCACATGTGCATTGATTTTCGTAAATTGAATGTCGCGACTCACAAGGATCACTTTCCACTCCCTTTCATTGATCAAATGCTTGAAAACTGGCCAACCACCCATACTATTGCTTTTTAGATGGTTATTCAGGTTTCTTTCAGATTCTCATCCACTCAGATGATCAGGAGAAGACGACACTCACATGCCCATATGGCACATTTGCCTACAGGAGGATGCCGTTCAGCTTGTGCAACGCTCCTGCGACCTTTCAACGTTGCATGATGTCCATTTTTACTGATCTGATTGAGGACATAATAAAGGTTTTCATGGATGACTTTAGTGTCTATGGAAGCTCTTTTCTGTCTGTTTGAAAAATTTGTGCAGGGTGTTGCAACGATGCGAGGAGAGAGATCTGGTGCTCAACTGGGAGAACTGCCACTTCATGGTGAAAGATGGGATTGTTCTCGGACACAAGATTTCCAAGAAGAGAGTCGAGGTTGACAAGGCAAAGATTGAGGTAATGATGAGTCTGTAACCACCAACTTCAGTCATGGGAATCAGAAGCTTTTTGGGGTACGCCGGTTTCTACAGGAGGTTCATCAAGGACTTCTCAATGATCGCAAGACCACTCACTAGGCTGCTCTGCAAGGACACTAAGTTCGAGTTCGATAGTGATTGCTTGACTGCTTTCCACACGATAAAAGGAGCCTTGATCAGTGCGCCAGTCGTTCAACCTCCAGACTGGGACTTACCTTTCGAGATAATGACAGATGCGAGTGATTTCGCAGTGGAAGCAGTGCTGGGACAACAGAAAGATAAGAAACTGCATGTGATCAACTACGCGAGCAGGACAATGGATGAAGCCCAATGCCGATATGTCACGACTGAGAAGGAGCTTTTTGCCATTGTCTATGCCTTCGAGAAGTTTAGGTCCTACCTAGTAGGTTCTAAAGTGATTGTGCACACAGATCACGCGGCTCTGAGGTACCTGCTAACTAAGAAAGACGCCAAACCACGCCTAGTCCGATGGATCCTTCTACTCCAGGAATTCGATCTTGAGATCAAGGATAAGAAGGGAATTGAGAATGGAGTAGCGGATCATCTGTCAAGGATGAAGATCGACGAGGAGACTGCTCTCGACGATTGTCTCCCAGAAGAACAAGTCTATGCGATTGGTCTGTTTGTTGACAACAATCAAGATAATCTTCCTGCAGACTGTTATGCAGTCCAGGAACACCGTTGCTGCAATCAAGAAGAGATATTCCCACCTACCTTGATTTTCTGAGATAGCTAATTTCTTAGCTGCGGAGAGGGAACCCATTGAGTTTACTGGTAATGAGAAGAGGAAGTTGCTGAGGGATGCAAAACTCTACTTTTGTGATGAACCGTTCCTGTATCGACACTGCAAGGATGGAGTGTTCCAACGATGTGTTCTAGAAGCTGAGATTCCAGGAATCCTACATCACTGCCATGGTTCCTCTTATGCCGGACACTTTGCAGCATTCAAGACCGTCTCCGAGGTCTTGCAAGCCGGTTTCTGGTGGCCCACAATGTTCCGTGATGCTCAAGCTTTCATCTCCAAGTGCAATTCGTGCCAAAGACAAGGGAACATCAGCAAGAGGAACGAGATGCCTCAGAACTTCATACTCGAGATTGAGGTGTTCGACTGTTGGGGGATAGACATCATGGGACCATTCCCACCCTCATATAAGAACGAGTACATTCTAGTGGCAGTGGATTATGTTTCAAAGTGGGTTGAGGCAATCGCCAGCCCCACTAATGACGCGCGGGTTGTGACCAAGATGTTCAAATCCATCATCTTTCCAAGGTTTGGAGTACCTAGGGTGGTCATAAGCGATGGCGGCACCCATTTCATCAACAAGGTCTTCCAAGGCCTCTTGAAGAAGAACAGTGTCAAACATAAAGTCGCAACTGCATATCACCCTCAAACAAGTGGCCAAGTAGAAGTGTCTAATAGAGAGATCAAGAGCATTCTCCAGAAATTAGTCGGCACTACACGCAAGGACTGGTCTCTCAAATTAGATGATGCATTGTGGGCTTACAGAACAGCCTACAAGACACCACTCAGGACCACTCCTTTTCACCTTGTGGAACTAGAGTACAAGGTGGCATGGGCTGTCAAACTGCTCAACTTCGATATCAAATCAGCCAAGGAGAGGCGCTCAATCCAGATCCACGAGCTAGAAGAGAACATGCATCTCGCTTATGAGAGCACAAGGATCTACAAGGAAAAGACCAAAGAATATCATGACAAGCGGATCTTCAGCCGAAGCTTTGAACCGAATGATCAGGTCTTGCTCTTCAACTCCAGATTGAAGCTGTTCCCTGGAAAGTTGAAGTCCATATGGTCTGGACCGTTTACCATTAAAGAGGTCTGCCCCTGTTGCTGGACACGAATGGAGGAGAGTTTGTTGTTAATGGTCAGCGTATCAAGCCATACTTTGCTGAAACAACAATCGCAGAAGGTGAAAAAATTCCCTTAGGCGATCCTTCCACAGCCTAATTGGCTACCCAAAGTCAAGCTAGTGACTTAAATCGAGCGCTTGGTGGGAGGCAACCCACCGGTAAGTGTAAATATGCTTTCCCTTTCAATTCTTCTGTAGTTTGTTTTAATTTTTTTTTTCATGAAAAACAAAACTGAAGTTTCCCGGAGGAACAATCCGTAGACTGTTCTCGCTGGAGAACAGCTGTTCTCTCAGGTAAGTCTTTGGACCCTAAAAAAAAAAGAGAAGAGGAAGCGGTTAGGGTTTGTCTATTTAAGGGTAACCCACCCCACTTCCCCACTTAGCCCCCACTCGCCGCAAACTTCTCTCCCTTAAGGATAGAAGCCTAAGCCAAACTCTTTAACCTCTCAATCAATTGTCACGCTTTTTAGTTCTAACTCCTTGGAATTTCGAGTTCATTCTTTTTTGCATTCATCTCTCTCAACCGATCAAAGTAACAATCGACATCTCCAAAAAACGCGCATGCAAATCGCGATTTGTGGTTCTTTCTCTTTTCTTCTTCTCGCACTCTCAGTCAATACTTGTTAATAACATCTTTGAATGAACACATCCTATGTTGCTAGAATGGTAGAAGAATCAAAACTGAAAATATGAACCGCCTTGGTTTGCTAATTGGTTTAATTTTATGGTGAATCGCGGGTCATTATTCTTAATGTTATAGTCGGGTTGTTTGGAAATTGAATGGACCTGAGTTTAATTGAGAATGGGTAAGGTTCCATCCTTTTCTGGACAACCCACGAATTGTACTAATCAACAACTGCTTGTTCTGTTTTGCAGATGCCTCCACGGACCAAGCAAAAGTCAGTTAAAACCCCGAAGATCACCCGCGAGAACTATGTGCCGCCTCCAAACCACAATGCTCCGACTTCATACCCATGGCCGCGTGAGGGTCAAGAGGGTCAGTCAATCAATATCGATGACCCGATGCTCTTCGACTTCAACTGTGAGGGATGGGATAAGGAATCTACGAAACGGTACAACTCACTCCTTCACATCGAGATCCTGCCCACTCGCTTTGGTCACGCGGACACCCTTCTCTCCCTTGGGCTCGAAACTGATGTGTTCGAAACACTCCACGCCATGGGGATTGCTCCCCTTTGCTACCGAACACACGAGCTTTACCCCGACCTCGTCCGGCAAGTGCTCGCTACAGCTCACATCGGGTACGACGACCCTTCCGCGCCTACATATGAGAACTACTCATTCTCATTCATGGCCGACGACAAATTCTGCTCCCTCTCGCTTGACAAGCTCAACGAGATATATGAGATTTCAGACGAGCATAGGGAGGTTGCAGTGGAGAATAAGTTTGCACCAACAGACCGCTTTTGGGACCTCATTGCGAACAGAACATTCACATCCCGCAAGGCGTACCAGCCCCAGATAAGAAACCCTACTCTAAGGGTAATTGCGAAGATGGTCTCCAACCTCCTATTCGCCAAGGATCAGACCTCGAAGGTCACCAAGGGGGAGCTGCAGATGCTGTACTTAGGGCTTGAGGACGAGATTCGCAGAGCTAGGGCCATCCCAATCCAGCCGGTTCAAACTAACCCCGGGTATTATCTCATATGGATGTTCTATTCTCGAAGGGATTGCTTGATGAGGGCCAACAACAAGTCCGAGAACAAGAAGGAGTGGTAGCCTGCTCACTCCTCTGTTCAAATACTTTGGGATCAACCTCAGATCATACGCGGTCAACCATGAGATCGAGTATATCGACACCCCTTATCTGACCGCTTGCGACATCCTTCGCGACGAGTCCACCTACAAGTTCGCAGACAAGGAAGGAAACATGTTGTACTGCAAGCTCTCGCAGCCACACCTCACGAACTTCAGCACGATCGAGAACATCAACTTCCTGCTAGACCCGGAGTTCCTGTGCGCTGATCCACGAGCACCGCCTCCAGATGATGATATGGATGATGTAGAAGACATCACACCAGACGAGGACGCTGCTTATGATTTGAGTCCACTCGATGATGATGCAGATGATGCGACTTACCGCTGTTGGATGGTTGATTCCCAGCGCAAGAACAACAGCCTCATGAAGAGGATCCTCAAGGCGATCACGGGGGGCTGTTTCGGCGGCCAAGAGGGCAGAACATCTGCGCAGGAGCAGACGCTGCAGCAATCACATCCCGAGGCAAAGAACCAGTTGGATCTTCCGCAGTTGGAGGGCGACTACCGCACAACAGGAGGACAGCTGGTCGCTCCGAGAGCGGGGAGTCGGACTGATCCGCCCCACCATCTTATCTCATTGTGCTATCCGTTTGAAAAATTTATTTTTCTTTGCTTTGATTAGTTTTTATTTGGTTTGTTTGAGCCTTCCTCGATTTTTTTTTCACACCAAGGATGGTGTGAAGTAAGTCTGGGGGAGGCGATTGTGTGCTACTAATCTATCTCTTGTTTCTTTTGGCTTTCATGTTCGAGTCAGTCCTTGTGTTTTCATCGAGTCAGTCTAAACTCTTGTGGGAAATAGGACCCTATTATGTGATGATGTTTTAACCACCTCGTGCTTTAACTTTCTTATTCAGTGACCTTAGTAGTGACGAAAGACCCACACTT
Source organism: Brassica napus (assembly GCF_020379485.1). Lineage (NCBI taxonomy): Eukaryota > Viridiplantae > Streptophyta > Magnoliopsida > Brassicales > Brassicaceae > Brassica > Brassica napus. Next base: position 22,628,560 of record NC_063448.1, read on the forward strand.
GGACCTGGAACAACCCTGACTTATCTCACTTGACCCTCCAAAAATTTTCAGCCGATCAGGTTACGCTGGGTAGACTTAACTCCACCTAACTTGAACCTAATTTTGACTGCAATTTCCTCTTGTTATGGGCATTAGATCAGGGAAACGAGACCTATACTCATGACTTCTTATTCTTTTTACCTATCTTGCTGATCCTGAGTGGCTAGCTCATCTTTAGCTAGTTCCTACTTTGCACCTAAGCCTTTATTCCACCTTCATGCATTCTGTTTTTCAGTTCCATAGGTGCAGATATGTGCAAAAAAGGTTGGAGAGAAAAAGATCGATGCAGCCTCTTACTCGTTATCGTTGCAAAGTTTCAAACTGAACAAGGAGAACAGTCAGTTTAGAAGTCAAAACAACTGCTCCAGAACAGTCAGTTGAGAACAAGGGAGAACTAGTAGAATCGCCAGTGGCGCCAATCATTCCATGCATCACCTCCTTCTCCGCCACACCATCATCTTTGATCTCAGCATGTATCAAAAAAAAAGTATGTATATGTTTTTTTATATGAGATCATTGATGGAGAAGGAGGACTAAACCGAGCAGACGTCAACAACTAGTTGGACGTCGATCCTCTTGAGCCAATTCGGTTGGAGCTCGACGAAGAAGAAGTTTCTGCTTGGCTAGTTGCTCTCTGATGAGATCGATCGCAACTACTTCTACTTGTTTGACATGCCGTCTCTTTTCAGACTGAGATTCTGAATAAGAGCTCTCCTTTGATATTATGAGGATTACAGTAGAAGAACCAAGGAAAGGGAACCACTGGATGGCAGAACAAAGAGAGTTGGTACCGACGATATGGAGCAGGAAAACAGTCGGAGCGTTCGCTCCAGAGTCAACAAAATGAGTAAGGGGTTGTGGACATCAATGGATCCGTCCTCTCTTACTATTTTGCGCGATATCCTGCATCCACTACAAAAATTGGTAGCCCCTAAACAGTCTTTAAATCCACTATAAAATTAGGCTGTTCACAGCTAGCCTGTCAACCCTGAAAAATGCCTGTGATGAGAGGATCAAGCCACTCTTAAATGAATATAGGGAGTTCTGTCTCGATAGCGTGCTTTTTCAGGTATGAGATGAAGAGTATGGAGCCGATCTTTGAACAGCGATCAGAGGAAGTTATGGTAAGAGTGTGTGGTCTTAGTTTCTTGCTTGTGTGGTTCAGAGATTCGTCGTTAAGGTATGGTTAGTGAGAAATAGGAGAGTTCCCACACTTTCAAACATTTTCCCTGTTCTTGATACTTGCCTTGTTCGAGGACAAACAATGATCTAAGTCTGGGAGAATTGATAAATGGTGTTTTTGACACCATTGTGTATATGCTTTTTAACTTGTTTTCAATGTTTTATCGAGTTAGTCCAGTCCTTTTAGAGTCATTTCAGGTCTGGAGTAGACTGAAGAACTGAAGGAAGAAGCGTGAAGAAAGGAGCAAGAATTGGAGTCTCTCCCCGCGGAACAATCAAGCGGAGCAGTCTGATGGTTGATCCCACTAGGAGCAGCCAGGCGATTGTTCCTGACATTTATGGAAGTTTCCATATCTTTCAAAGATTTTCCCTAATCACTTATTCCCTCCTCTGAAGTCGATGGCGCCTCCATATAAAAAGTCATCATTATCTTTATTTTGATTACGCTAGTTTTTGCAAGAGACCTAGACGGAATTATTGGATTTTGCTATTGTAAGGGAGACGGCTCCTCTTCTTCACCAAGATTATCATGAACCCTATTGATTTCTCTTTGGATTTATATGCAGTATTATTCTGTTATTATGTATGGTTTATCTTGTACCATGGCTGAGTAGTCGGCTAGCTTGTCTAGGGTTCTAGGGTGTTGATCGCAAAAGCTAAACATAAATAAGCAACCATATTGTGTCTTTATTCATCTCTGTTCTTAATGCTAGTTATAACCTGATCACTTACTGCTAGATCTTATGTTTAATCTGTTCATTAACCGTGTAGTCGATTACTTGATATTGGGTGAAAGTAGATACTAGAGTGCTCGGTGAACCTATCAGACTTGATCTCTACTGCTTGTGGTCAATCCTTGATCCAAACAAGAGTTTAGGTGTCAAGGTCGAACCGCAAAGGGAGCAGCACCACGACAGTGGTCTGTTCTACTTAAGTGATCCGTGTTCTAGATTGTGTTACATTGCGCTTGAATAAATGTTTGGTTTAGCATCAACACCCGATGAGAAACCCTAGATTGGCTTCTCTTTAATATTGAATTTACTCCTTACAATTATTTCCTTTACTTGCACGTTACCACCTAATTCAAACTCCACCTTTAGTTTTAGCTAAGTTGAAAACTCACAAAAATAAAGTGTAAACTCGTCCTCTAGATTGAATCTTAAATACTACAATTACCACTGTTAACTTGACAGTAGGAAAAATTCAGTTTTAGTGTATCACGGGTTTTAGTGGCTTAAGGCAAGTTTTAAAAATAAATTTATTTATAACTATATTTGAAACAATTTTCTAATATAATATATTATTTTCACCAAATATACAAATCTAAAACTAAACAAAAAATATAAGAAAAAAATAGTTGAATTCATAAGGTGAATTGTTTAAATTTTCGTGGAAATATTTTTTTTAAATAAATCTGAATTACTAGAATATAAATTATATTTAAATTTTGGAGCTCCAAATAAAATTATATTAATCGGAGTCTGAGTCGAATACTTTGTTCAATACAATATAGACACACCTCTGTCCAGATTAGAACCGGAGACCTTCAGTGATACTGACGTGATAACCAACTACACCACCAAACATTTTTGTTCATTTAGTACATGCTTTACTTTTATAATTACCAATATCCATCAAATTTTTCTGAGAATTTTGCGTTTTAAAATTATTCTCATTACACGAGTCCAAAGTAACTTACCTCTACAAGTTCCATCAATAGCCATGAATCGATGATTGTTTATATTAGGCATGGGCAAAATTAACCGGAACCGAAAAACCGAACCGTACCGAACTATACCAAACCGAAATTATCCGATCCGAAACCGAACTAGAAAACATAATAACCCGAACGGTTCCTATCATAAAATATTGTGGGTACCCAGACCGAACCGGAACCGAGTTGATAACCGAATGGGTACTTTTGGATACCCGAAATATAATACATATTTAAAAATATTAATTATACTTACATTTTAAATAACTAAAATATTTAAAATATGTTATAAATCCAAAAATATATTTAGTCACATTTGAGCTAAATACTAAAATATTCAGATTTTATTAGTTATAATTTTAAAATTAAACAATATTTTATAAATTTTAATGTTTAAAAAAAAGTATTTCAAATATTTTATTGGGTAATTTGGATACTTTTTATTTGGGTACTTCGAGTAGATTTGTTATTTTTGGGTGCTTTTGGGTAGATTAAGTACAAAAGTAACTAGAACCGAACTGGACCGGATAATTTTTGGGTAGTTACCGGTTCCTGATGTAATTATCTGATCCGAACCGAAACCGAACCGATTTTTGGGCGGTTCCTCTTTGGTTACCTGAAGTCCAAAACCGAAAAATCTGAAACCCGAATTAGCCGAACCGAAACCGAACCAAAAACCGAATGGCCAGACCTAGTTTATATATATGGCCCATAGAAGGGGCCATGCAGACTGCAGCTTTATTTTGCCTAGGTGGAAACAAAATTTATTGCAAATGTGAAAACTGCCAAAGAAAATCAAAATTTATTAACATTAAATATCACAGGATAATTATAATATCCCGTCCTCGTGAGAAAGAATTTATTACAAGTTCGTAATTTATTTTTCGAAAATAAATTTCGCTGGAGACAAAATATGAAGCTGAAGATTGATATCGAAATAGTACAAGCCGAGTTTTAATTGAGCTTCTTGAGAAGAAATCAGAATTTCAAGTTAGATTTTAGAAGAATCAGATGGTATGGTAAGATTCCTCGAGAAATATGGTGGATCAAAAATATCAATTGTTTGATCTAAAATATCCTAGATGGATGAGAAAAATGGTCGGAAAATTATTCTTGGGCCGTTAAGGTAAAATGGCCTTGGGAGTAATTTAAAAATGTTTGGTTGGAGTAAATGAAATTTTGAATGAAGAAATAAATAATTGATGCTCAGTAGTGCTGGTAGAACACTCGAGACTGAATGTGCATCGATTGGGTAGAGTTAAGCGTTCTCTTGTAAAAGAAGCTGGACGATAACTCTGTAAGGTGGCTGTGTGCTTGAGCTGCTGCAGATGAGTCATCAATCAGCCTGCTTACTTAGCCCGATGATGCAGCTGCTTGTGATGAAGCTCTTGGACATGTGTCGTTATTCGATAGAGAGTAATGTCCAGCTGCTGCCACGATTTGCCACCTCCTGCTCTCTCATGAAAACTGTTGGACATGTGTCTCGATGATGCAGCTGCGATGAAGCTGCTGGACATGTGTCGCCTTTCTGTAAAAAGTGGTGTCCAGTTGCTGCCAGCTCCACGTCCTGCTCCCTCATGCAAGGATGCCCACATCTATTTCTATTAACCCCTCACACCTATAAATATCCCCTTAGGACATTTAGGAACACACACGGAAATCCACCTAAAAAGTTGAACCCGAGTTCAATTTATCTGACCCGAATAGGAAATCTGAAGGTAAAAGATTATCAGCACGGAACCAAGACAAAGGTTTGGAGTGGTTAAGAAGGGTTTGGTCAACATTCATAATCAAAGAGTCGAGCCACATCGCTTAATCACTGTGAGTCACGGTTAATTGTTTGTTAACAAATTTTAATGAAGGTTCTTGACATTGGTGACGGTTCCTGAGCTACGAAAGCCGGACCGGTCTAGGTGGCAATTTGTGGTTCTAAGGCTTGAGACGATGTTTGGGCTAAGTGTATACCAAGACTAGTCTAAGCACTCCGATTATTGTATGATTATTGTATGTTATTCTGAAATGTATGTACCTCGCGTTGGTACTGTGGTGTGAGAACCTCGTAGTGGTTCTAGTAGTTTGCAGGTCATTGCTTTCTCAAATGATACCACTAAGCCGGTTGTGGTCCGGAAAGTGGTGGGCTCGGTTTAAATTGGTTTGATCACCAAGGCCGAGTGTCACACGTAGATGTGACAGCCCCCAGCGGATCCGATAGAGGACCGGGGCACGGCGATGACTGAGGATCGTGACCGGGCGGATCTCCGAGCGCGTACGCCTTTGTGGTGTAATAGTGAAGGGATTGCCGGTGTCCCTTGTATGGAAGAAGAATGATTCTGTTGGGCCCTAAAATAATATATATATATATATATATTTGATTGATGTGTTGACACTCATTAAGAGTGTTCGATTTATTATGGTTTAGTGGTTAACTGCTTTAATTGTTTATGTTTTAATATTTTAATTATTGATTGATGAACTACCCGTTTTACTTGTGTTTGGAGTTGGGTTTGGATTGACGGGTAGTTGTATATGCTAGATAGAGAACCCTGGCTCACTAAGTGAAACTACTCACATCCTTTTGCAGGTGGCCAGTAGAAAGGACTGTATCACTCATGGAACTGTAGGAGCTGGTATAGATTGGACATCTTTTGGTAAAACTCGTTTTCAAGATATATGAATGTATGTTTTACTTTCGGCTGTGTCCATGGATCTTATGTATAATATTTTGGGCTTGTGAACTTCATGTTATATATATATGAAATAAAGTACGTTTTATATTCGTGGTGTATTGAATATGATTTAGGTTAGTCTAACCTAACACAACTCTATGACTTGGTACGAGTTTCAAAGCCTCAAACTGAAGATTAGAGGAACGAGTTTTGAATGGATATTCCAGGTTACATAATTAAGTTTTGTGACTTGGAAAGTATATTTCAAGCCATTGTAACATTTCCGGACTTGGCAGAAGAAGGTGGATTGGACATATTCTTGCTTGATTGGTGCCCGACTAGCTGACCGATATCTAAAAGGTTCGGAGGTGTTACAATGATGGCTTCGCCCGTGTTCAAACCAGAGACCTTCAGTGTGTTAGACTGTCATAATAACCAACTACACCAAGAAACCACTTTGATATCTCTATGTTCTATGAATCATCTAATCTGTTCTATTGTATTGTGTAGTTGGTCATTAAATCAAGTTTTGAGGCTTGTAGCCTTGTGTTGGTAGGCTTCCATTAAAATCCCTGTTTTGTTTATTATATTGTTTCCAAAATAGTGATATTGGACAGTTTGTACTATTTTGTTTTTGCTTTTTGGTATTAGTTTTTCTCATAAATTTCTCAATTAGACCGCTCGAGTATTCGTAATCGATATAGTTAGGATAATTCATTCTTTCATTGAGGGAAATGCGACAGGGAAACACATGATTGCGTACGATATTTTTTTTTGGAATTAAGGGATTCTTTTCAATTGCATGTAGAACGGAAAAAAATCATGTAAACCCGTTAGGCAAAACCCAAATGATCTAAACCAGACAAACCAAGTGACTAATGTGGCAAATGTGACAAAATGCCTCTATAAAATAGTAGCCTGCATGTAAGCATAACACGTACAATAATAAAAAAAAAATTCTCTACTGCAGAAAATACCCATGGTGATATCTCACGTCCAGCCTTTGCTATTTCTTCGTTTTGTGTCACTCTTTTTATTACCTGCTTCGGGCGGCCAAACCGGCTTTCGAAACTGCAACCGTAAATATCGACTTTTTTGTTGTTTGTGTGTGCGCGCGCGTGTGAAGTTAATGTTTTTCTTTTGTCTTGTATTAGAGTGATGAAAATTTGTATTGGGGTTATGAAGCCGAGAGAACGAGAGGTTGATGAAATGTGTAAAAGCATATTATTCAGCTCAAAGCTTTAGTGACTGACTATACAAATGTTCTTATATATAATCAGGTTAAGCAAAAGAAAACTTAAACCATAATTAATCTAGTCTAACCGGATGACTGGTCTAACCGAATGATTTAAACCATCCTACCCCCCTCAAGATGGAATGAACAAATGGTGAATTCCCATCTTGAGCATCAAATGTTTAAGCACAGACGGTTGAACAACCTTGGTAAAAAGATCAACAAGTTGATGTTCTGACTTCACATGCTTAGTTATCAAAAATCCACTCTGCAACCGTTCTTGAACCACATGGCAATCAATCTTTATATGTTTGGTGCACTCATGATAAAATGGATTTGAAGCTATGTGGAGAGCTGATAGGCTGTCACAAAAGAGTGTTGCTAGTCCATGAAGAGAAAAATGCAGATCAGTAAGAAAAGAAGTTAACCATATGAGTTCACATGTAGTATTATACTCTGCATCTGAGCTACTCCGAAAAACAGTGTGCTGCTTCTTTTCTCGCCACGAGAGGAGTGAATCACCTAAAAATACACAGTAACAAGTGGTGGATCTTTGAGAATCAGGGCAAGAAGCCCAGTTAGCATCACAAAACGAAGTCAAGCTGATGGAAAAAGATGAATGATAAAACAGACCATGTACAGGATCATTCTTCAGATAGCGAAGCACTCGTTGAGCAGCCTTAAGATGATCCATGCCAGGAGCATACATGTATTGACTGAGTTTATTGACATCGTAAGTAATATATGGACGCATATCAAAAATACAAAAGTTTACCCACGATCTTCCTAAAAACCAAAGGATAATGAAGATGATCACAAGAAGAATCAGAAAGCTTAAGGTTTGGTTCCATTGCAAAAGAAACTAGTTTGCAACCAAGGTAACCCGCATCTTGTAACATCTCCAGTGTATATTTCTTTTGATTGATAGAAATACCAGTGGCATTTCTAGCAATCTCAAACCCTAGAAAATATTTAGCTGGACCAAGATCCCTAAGATTGAAAGCTTGTTGAAGGACCTGTTTGAAAGAATCAATGGCTGCATCATCATTTCCCATGATCAATATACCATCTATGTACACGAGAGCAATAACAAAGGTAGATGGTGTACTCTTGACAAACAAAGAATGATCTGAAGGAGCTTGAATGAAACCCTGCCGCAATAACACTTTATAGTTTATGGTTCCACTGTCGAGACGCTTGTTTAAGGACATATAATGACTTGTGCAGTCTACAAACCGAGTTAGGAGGATAATCCCAACCAGTGAATTCTGTATTGCCTTGATGTATTGTCATGTAGATCTCCTCGTCTAGATCCCCATTGAGAAAGACATTGCTTATATAAAGTTGAGTAATGTTCCAATTCTTAGCAGCAGCAAGAGCAAGTAATAGCCGGAATGTTCCCAACTTAACAACTGGAGAAAATGTATCCACAAAATCCAAGCCCTTCAATTGAGTGTATCCCTTTGCAACTAGGCGAGATTTAGGACGCTTAATCGTTCTATCAGCATTAAACTTGTAAGTATGTACCGACTTACAACCAACATGATGCTTTCTTGGAGGCAACTAACAGATGGACCAAGGACCAGTGTCTTTAAGAGAACCCATTTCATATTTCATAGTAAGTTTAAAGTTTTCGAGAAGGATGTCCTCTTTAAAAATTTTAGGAGGTGAAACAGTGGTGATGGCTAAAAAGAAAATTTTATGATGAGAATTAAACTTGTCATAAGACAGAAATGCTGAATTGGGATATAAGAGCACCTCCAACCATGGTTTTAGGAGGGGTTCTAAACATTTTTTTTTTAAAAAGAAATAAAATTAGGAAAGAGAATAGAAAAAGTACTTATTTCAAGATTTTTTAGAACCCTACTATATCTCCACCTAACACTTGTAACCTATAGATTGGTTGAATTTTTATTTTACAATTAATTTTTAATTGTTTAATTATAATTTACTAATATATTAATATCTTTTTTTTAATTAGAAACTCTTTGGAATTCTTATTGTTGGAAGTGCTCTAAGGTAGTGTGAGTAGGATGAGAAAGAAAGATAGTCTTATCTAGAAGATAATAATGATACTGGTCAAGATAAGGAAGAGGTTAAGTGATGTGCCCTTGGGTAGCGCACCGGGCAAAACAGACATGCATGGCTTGATCATGGGAAGCAGTAAAGATATATGTTCATTGTTTGAGACATATTTTCCAAACCTCGATGCTTCTACGCATGAAATCACTTGGAGAATGTTCTCAACTCAATTACGGAACTCCTCGAACAAGAATCAGATCAAATGGAGTTCAGATGAAAGAGTTATGCAATTTACAAAACCAGTGATCTTCAGTTCTCGCGAATTTGGGCCGTACGGATCGTCCAGCCCACGTCTTGATCCTTACCACCATAGACCAGAATGACCAGAATGAACCTGGACAGTAGTCTAAGGGTCTCCTTGACCAGTCCACCTCAAACTCAGCAACTTTGACTCATTTATTATTTTCTAGTCAAATTTTTCATTTCCTAGATGTGTGATTCTCACAAATAATTATATCTTTCTTTAACCACATCTAGTATAAATATATAAACTCTTTTATGAATAAAACCAGTCTATGTTTTTGAGTTTATTTTCGTTTTTTCTCTGAGTGAGAGAGAGAGTTCTTTAGCTAGTTCATTGGTGTGAACCGGCTTGTTGATTTGGTGGTCAGCCAATTCATCTTTGTGTGTTGTTTAGTGGTTAGCCAACACTCTACATTATTTCTTAGGTGGTTAGCCTTAGATCGTGGGTATATCAAGAGTCATTCCGCATCTCTTGGCGATCCTTTAATTCCATCTCAGTTCCAGAAGTTCCATTTGCCTTCTCGGTTCATATCCAACACCCAGCTAAAGTGATCCTTTCCGATTTAGGGCGTATCAAGTGGTATCAGAGCCACTTTGGCTGGTTTGTTTTCTTTCATCTTTCATCTTTCATCTTCTCATCTCTCCACGTTTTTCTTTTCTTATTTCTTGGATCCGGGCTGTTCCTTTACGCCCTTGTGATCGCCTATTATAAAAATATATATATATATATCGAAAAAAAAAGTTTTGGCTTGAATCACTTCTGAAGAGAAATCCCGGGGGAGTGGGGGAAGGGAAACCCTGCTGGCTGAAGAGAAACCCAGCCTTCGGACAGTTAAGGCGGATCCATATCAAAAATCTCTTCATCTTTCTTTCTCTTTTCTTTTTCCCACAAAATTTTGTTTTGGTTTTTGATTGTTGAATTTTGACTGCCTATCATCCTTTGAACCAGTGGAAAGAACTCTGAGTGATCACCTAAAAATCGTGAGCTAAAAACTTTGAGAGTGTGAGGATTTTTATTTGCTAACTCTTTTGTTAAGTGTTTTCAGGATGTTTGGACTTCTCAAGAAATCAAAACCACAACAAGACGTTTACTTTCCTTCTAAAACCGTGTTAGAAAAAGAGCAAATGATTTTTGGAAATAAGAAACACTTTGCTTCTAATGGGTTTTATTTTGTGCAGAAATAAAGAAACCAAAGGAATAGACAAAATAGGTTCGATGATGATGAGAACTGGGTCAGGAGTGGTGATCGTTCCTTCACCAAAACCAAGAGAAGCAGCCGTGATGTGTTTGATTAGAATGAGCCTCAGACTTATGTCAGCTTGGAGAAGATGTTGTATAAGGCAATTAATGCTATCCGGCAACTCAAAAAGAAGAGAAACACCAACGCTTCTCCTGCGCTAAAACATCAAAGTAATTTTTCTTCTTTTTTAAATTCTGATTTGAAAACTAATGTGTTGTCTTCTGATAAAAGCAAAGCTTTGAAACCCAAAAGCAAAGCTCATTCTACCAGGTGTTTCAAATGTCATATGATCGATCATTATGCTAACAAGTGTCAAAAGCAAAGACCGTTGGTGACTTTGGAGGATGAGAACGTTAAAACCGAACCAGAAAAGGAAGAATCATTGCCAATTTTTGATGACTTCACATATGAGCCAATGGAGGGGCTAGATGAAGAACAAATTAGTGGTCATCAAGCTAACCAAGAAGAATCATCTTCCATTCAAAAAACGGACCGAACTCAAGGTGAGCATTGTGCTGATTATGGTTCTTTTGCTTATAATCCTTTTCCTTTTAATGTTACATATTTGAGGACAAATCTTTTTGAAGAGGGAGGGAATGATGTGCCCTTGGGTAGTGCACCGGGCAAAACAGACATGCATGGCTTGATCATGGGAAGCAGTACAGATATATGTTCATTGTTTGACACATAGCTTCCAAAACTAGAGGCTTCTACGCATAAAATCACTTGGAGAATGTTCTCAACTCAATTTCGGAACTCCTCGAACAAAAATCAGATAAAATGGAGTTCAGATGAAAGAGTTATGCAATTTACAAAACCGGTGATATTCAGTTCTCGCGAATTTGGGCCGTACGGATCGTCCAGCCCACGTCTTGATCCTTACAACCATGGACCAGAACGACCATAATGAACCTGGACAGTAGTCGAAGGGTCTCCTTGACCAGTCCACCTCAAACTCAGCAACTTTGACTCATTTATTATTTTCTAGTCAAATTTCTCATTTCCTAGATGTGTGATTCCCACAAATAATTATATCTTTCTTTGACCACATCTAGTATAAATATGTAAACTTTTTGATGAATAAAATCAGTCTATGTTTTTGAGTTTATTTTCGTTTCTTCTCTGAGTGAGAGAGAGAGAGAGTTCTTTAGCTAGTTCATTGGTGTGAACTGGCTTGTTGATTTGGTGGTCAGCCAATTCATCTTTGTGTGTTGTTTGGTGGTTAGCCAACACTCTACATTCTTTCTTAGGTGGTTAGCCTTAGATCGTGGGTATATCAAGAGTCATTCCGCATCTCTTGACGATCATTTCAATCCATCTCAGTTCCAGAAGTGCCATTTGCCTTCTCGGTTCATATCCAACACCCAGCTAAAGTGATCATTCCCGATTTAGGGCGTATCATTAAGTTTGCCATTTAAAGATTTGATTCGGAATGTCAACATCTGAGGAAGAAGTATGATATTGAGAAGACTAAGCAGGAGAAGAATGAGGTACATGATGATTGTTTGCATCAGAAGGTTGAAAAACAGAAGGATCATTAGTGTCAACATGAACATGAGACGAGTCAGTACCAAGATCAAAGAAAACCGGAAAAGGAGAATCATTTAGCACCGGAAGAGGTAAAAGTTGTTGACCAAAGATGTCATTACCTAAAGAATGAGAGAGATTTCCTGAAAAAAGAAAGCTTGTCTTATGGAAAATAACATTCCGGGAAATATAAATATGATTAGTATGAAGATCAAGGACCTTGTATCCTTTCTTTTGTATCCTTGAGGATAGCCAAGAAATATACATGGTGAAGCTCGTGGGGAGAATATATGAAGGTCTTTTAACAACATAAAGGTGAACCACAGACAACCAAAAATCCAAAGAAGATTGTAATTAGGAACAGTGGAAGTTAATAGTTCATACGAAGACTTTTGTGAAGAAGAGGAGTATGAGTTCTGTTAATGAGATAAATGGCTGCTTGAATGCAACCACCCCAATACTTAATTGGTATGTTAGATTGAAAAAGAAAAGATCGAGATACATACACAATGTGTTGATGCTTCCTCTCAACAACAAAATTCTGTTGACGAGTATAGGCACAAGAAAAGTAATGTATGATATCACTCATATCATCCCAAGGAGTGACTCTTACTCTCTCAAATAAGAGGTTCAGTCGTAGTACTTAGGGATCGAATCCACAAGAAGCTAGGCCACACAATAGATCTAAATCAGTTTATGATTAAGCTAGGAAAACATAGTAAATCAATAAACAGCAGAGGCGAACAAGGTAGTTGTTCATTTGATTGATTGATTGAGGTTGTAAACAGTTATGAGAAAACAACTAGATCTAGGGTTTCAGGTAATCATGATTATAATGATATGGAATGCTTAGGTTGTCAATCCTAGAACTTGAATGATTATAATGATATGGAATGCTCAGGTAATCATGATTATAATGATATGGAATGCTCAGGTAATCAGGTAACTTTCCAATCGCTTCTCCAATTCAAAAGCTCATAAATTGAATATAATCAGCGCAGGAATTTGGTTTCACAAAATACTCTAATTGGTTGAGTGTAGTTACCCACTATGGATGTTGATGTTAGATTTACTCGGAGAACAAAGGATATGTGATCTGTAGTTTTAACTAATTCTAAATCTTGCCTGAGAAAAGTGAATCTGAATCTCTCTAAATTAGAGGTTATATGATTTTTCTAATGAGCTGCATTTTTGATAATTCGTATTCATATGATTCAACTGCTTTAATCAACAATTTTGGTATGTAATGCATATTAAATAGAGTTGTGTCCAAGCTTTTCCATTGTAGGGAGATATACAAAGCTTCTGGTAACGAAGATTAAAAATGATGAGTGAGAGGACCTTAAGCTCTTGGAAACTGGTGGTGCTACTCCTGCTTTATCTGCAAGAAAGGTAAGTGCTAACCATAGCATTTTCATGTTCAGTGTTTTATGCAATTTTCACTGTGTCTCGATTATTTGCAGCCATCATGGGTAATGGGTTACATACGAAGAATTTGGCATGGGCTTCACTGAAATAAAGGCTCCGCCAGTACATACTACTTTACAAAATGTCTTGGCAGGTGGTGTCTTCCCAGTTGAAGCAAATGGGGATAGATCTACTGTTAACCTGCAGCCTGAGTCTTGCGGCAAGAACCTGTGACAAAAACTAAACCACCAGATGAAAGAATGATTAATATTCCTTCAAAATCTGATCAAGGATATCCATAATCAAAGCGAAGCAGTCCATCAGATGGTCAACCATCCATGTCTACGAAACCAATGGATCAAAAGAAAGCAAGATGAATCACCCAAAATATCTGATGAGAACTCTAACAAAGCTGGCTCCAAGAATTCCGAAACCGAGGTATCACTGTATCAGTGTGTTTTTCTCTTTTATTTGTTTACATTAGCAACCCCTTTACTTATGAACTCCAAAGTTGTCATTAAGCCTTAACAGAAATTACTTAGGAAAATTAACCCATTGTACTTTCTTGACAATCTCATGATTAAAAGACTGTTTTTGAGAAAGTGATGAATAGATAGTTTGTATTTGGGATTACAGTATAGATGTATGGACTGTGTATAACCTATCCGTTTACGTAGGCTCTAGGTTGTGAGTTAGAGCGCTAAGGTCGTGATTTAGTCCCATAATAGGAAAAAAATATATATTCTCTGCCTTCACTCGAACGGTTCGAGTCGAACCTATCCCCACCCTTTTTAATTTTCGAAGTTGCTCGGTAATCATTTTCAGCTTATCAACATTTCATGTAGATTTTGAACCTCAACTCTATATCATGTATAATTTATATTTGGTTGGCAGGTGATTAAAGCCTTCTTCCAAACGAGGTGCATCGCTTGCGTCGATGAAGAAATCAATAAAACAAGATTTTTTAGAAGACGATGGAAAGTCCGGTAAAGCTGTTGGAACATCCACACCTGACAAAGGTGTTATATATTTGGAGAGGAGGCAGGCATTTTTGGCTTTGACCAAAGCTTCTCCCGACATATCAGCCAATTGTAGCTTAGCTACTGGTTCGTCCAAAGTTTTGGTGTTAAGCACAAAATCATTAGACGTTCATAGAGTCTAATGAGAGCTCAATGGACCTTTTAGGAATTCTAACTTTTAATCTTTCGTGCATTCAAAGATGGTGTTGTAGTTTTATTAAATTCACTTTCTTCGAAATGAAGAAAATATGAAGTAATATTTACTTTAATAGTTTATTTTATTTTCTTTTGTAAAATAATATTCTAAATATGTTATATCTCTAATTAATTATTAATAACACCTTTCACTATTTTATGCTCACTCATGTTACTAAATTGTTTTATTTTAACGATAATCTAACATAATTATCATTTAATATAAATGAAATATTATCATACAATAAATTGATTATATAACATGAATAAACAAACATATAGTTTCATATTTAAAAAAAAAATCAATATGTATATATTTCTTCTATAAGTGATTAACAAAAGTGTTTTGAAATAAAATATTAACTTATTTATCTTTGATTATTCTTAAATAGGGTAAGAATTCTTAAAAATGAATATTCTCATATTCTTCGATATACATAACTAAATAGATAAAAGTCGAAACTTTGAAATTAATTGGATAATATTAACGTATACAATATATTTTACAAAATATACAAAATAAGTAAAAAGTTCATCTTCAAAAATGAAAATGTGAATAGTATATCTTCAAATGTGAATTAGCATTGTTCATTATTCATTTTAAATTAAGAAATGGAATAGGATTGAAGCAAAAAAAAAATACTCTGAAATGAATCAAAAATTAAAATAGGGTTGAAGATAGTTAAAATTACTTATTCTTCTTAGCCATTTTAATCGTATCAGCCATCTTAGCTCATTGATATGAATTACTATTTAACAAAAAAATCATGTTTTTTATTTTTTACAACACAATAAAAACATGTTAAAAACCATTTCCAAACAATTTTTTTTCACTTTCACATCACAAAGCACAAATGTGGTAAACTATTGAAATAAGAAAATCACATTGAACCGAATCAAACTTTCGAACAATATTTCTAATGAAAAAATACAAAATAAGATCAACAGGAACATAAAAATCTAAATTGTAAAATAAGTTTAGTACATAATCCGCGTGTAGTGCGGAAAAAAACTCTAGTACTTCTAAAGACTCCAAGAAAGAGTCCACCATCGTGGATGCTCTAATTTCCCTTTGTTGTTTAATTTTGGCAATTTCTCGGTAGCCCAAATCGTAGCCCAATTAATCTTTCACCCCTAACCCCAAACCAAGTTGCATTGCCTTCATCATTTTCCTCCAAATAGGATCGCAGCTACGGTTACCAACTCTTCAGATTCGCTCTCTTTCCCACCACCTTCAGTCATAAAGCATCAACCCACCGGATGAAACTTACTCGATTCCCCCAGCTTGATACCCTATAGATATATCTCTATGTTATCACGGTTTTCAACTTCAACAAAACAAATAATCACAAGCGTCAATGGCAGAGATAACCGCGAAATCAAAATGCAGAGCCCTCACCTCTTTGTTCTTCAACGACAGCTCCGGGTTTGGGAGATTTAGAGTTGCGATTCCGCTTAAACCACTTCTGGAAGCACGAAACGCAGCGGATGGTGGATTCCTTATTGGTCTTGAGCTTCGTCTCATCGATGAACAGGTTATGCAAGTATGGTTACCAACTCTTTAGATTCTCCACTTCGTTTCCTTCCTTACAATCAATGTTATTACTCTTTTACTCTGCAGAGAAGTTAGATGGAGTTATCCAAACAAAGAGAGCACTCTGCAAAGATTTAACTGGTCAATCAGACCATTCGAGCCCGTGCTGCTTCTAAAACAGACCAAAATTGGTTGGAACTGCTATTCCTTCTGTGGAGTGAGCACAAGAAAATACTGAGGAATTGTATAAGGTAATGTTGAGATGTTGTTTTTATTTCCATAGTGCCCCTACTTCCTCTGCTTGATGAGTCTTCATGATGATTTTTAGCTTTCTATTATATTTGTAGGTTTTTTCTATGAGTTATGCTATGGGCAAGAGCTGCATAGGTCAAGATTGCTCGCTGTTGCTGATATATATGCTCCTGTTAAATTCCAATAATTTATGCATTTTATTACATTGGCGACAACTATTTCAAGACTAAAGCAGAGCCACAATTACAATATGCACCAACGAAGACTTTGGCAGGACATATAGAGCAATACAAAGAGCAAGTAAGCTGTAGCTTTGTGAATGAATGTTTTAACATACATGCTATGCGATATTGGTATGTGATTGGTGAGGTGTGGGAGCAGGATTTCTTGGAATGAAAGGAAGCCAAGAGAAAAGAAGTGAGTCACAAAAAAAGATTGAAGAGCGGTATGTAATGCTGAGTAAGAGCTAGAAAGGTAACAACACACAAGGAAGTCGAAGAAAGCACACGAAGATGCTACAAAACTGCAGGAACTAATGGACCAGGGATTTGAGACGCATACGATGGAGCACAGGCAAAAAAAAATGAAGATCCTAAGGAGGAGAAGAGGACGAATGTGAAGTAGAGGATATCAATGGTGGGGAGGATGAGATCATGATGGATGATTTGCTGGAAGAGGGAAGAGATGGAAACGACAAGGGAATGTGCACTGATACTACAAAAGCAGAAACAGTGGAAACATTAAACATTACGTCCTCTCCAAATTTAAGCAAAACAAAAAAAAACATTACGTCCTCCAAGTTTGCGAGTAATATAAACCAAAAATCCTCACTTGCACAAATTCAGTCAGAAGAAGAAATAAAAATTTTCAAAATTTTATTCGATGTCGTTATAATTTATAATAATGATCAAACTCTTATAATTTTTTTATTGATTTCCATGAAATCAATAAACAAGTTCCTCAATGGTCATACAAATTAACAAGTGAATTAGAAGAATTAGAAACCGAAACTGAAGAAAATATACCAACCGAATCAGGAATTCGTTCAAGAAAAGCAAAACGTGTAGTGATTTTTACTGATTTAAAAGAACCGCATAACGAGATTTATACTAATCTCAAAGATAATCAAAATTCTGATCAAACAGATGAAATGGCTTTGATCCGTTATTCACAACAATCTGATTTTCGTCGAGAGATAATTAAAGGATCCATGCGTTCCCAAAGGCGTAAAATTGTTATTTGGAAATTTTTGCAAGCAAAAGCACATTCGCCCCTTTTTTTTTGATAGAATAGATAAAAAAAAAATTTGTTTGATATATGGGGGCTAAAAAAATAAAATTCTTAGAAATTTCATGTGGAATTTTTTTTTTTTTTTGATAAAAACGAAGAAGAACAATCAAAAAAAGATTTTGTTGATTCAACAAAAAAAAATTCTTGATGGATATATTTACAAGAATGAGGAAAATGGAAAAAAAAAATACCATTTATTTTATTTCGACTATAAAAAATTTCATATCAAAAAAAAAATTTAGTTATGGCTTATGCTCTTTATCACAAGCATATGTATTTTACAAATTATCACAAATTCAAGTTAGTAACTTTTCTAAATTAAAGTCGTTTTTGAATATAACATATACATAACATCCTTTTTTGTTAAGAATCAAATAAATGATTTTTTTCAAGAACAAGGAATCTTTCATTATGAATGGAAAGATAAAACCATTTTAAATTCCGAAATAAATCAATGGAAAAACTGGTTAAGAAGTCATTTTCGATATAATTTACCTCAGATTACATGGGCTAGATTAGTAATCCAAAAATGGAAAAAAAATAAACTAAGACTCTCTAGTTCTAAATCCAAGTTTAAACAAAGTGGATTCATACGAAAAAAATTTCTGTAGCCACGTGCTCTAATCCTCTGAGCTACAAGCCCCACCCCGTCTCCACTGGATCTGTTCCCAGGAGTACCCTACAAAAAAATGAGCCTTTCCTCTCCCCAGCCATTTCGGGTTAAGAAGATGTGAAAGTGTCATTCTCTCTATAAGTACGGTGCGTTCTGGGGTGTGAAGTGGGATAGAAAGGATTTCATAATTGGGGTTTTGAATAAGACAACATTAGGTGTGATTGGTGACCAAGAGAATGAGAAGGACATTCAATTCCTTCTGGTTCCCATAAAAATACATCTTTCATAAGGAATTAATTTTCTTTTATATTCCTTATCATTCTTTTTTTTTGTAGAGAATAACAAAGCAAAATTATTCCTCATTGTTTTTGAGGAGGAACAATAATTTCCACTCATTCCTTTGATTTTATTCCTCTTCATTTTTTTTTATTTGTTCCTAGTGTTCCTCAAATGGTAACCAGGCAACATATTTCCAAAAAAAAAAAAGTTTTAATTGTATTAATTATTAGAATTGTCGCCAACGTGACTTTTATTTTAAACACCCAAAGAGTCAGTTAAAATAATAGTTTCTTTTGTAATCCAATAACAATAATAGTTAAGAGAGTGTCAACAATTCGAAGAACAAGAGTGGAAACATGAAATCATAGATTTTTTAATCTATTTATTTTGTCATTTCTGGTCTGAATATTGAAAGTTGATATTTTCTGTTCTTTGCTTCGGTTTGCGATGAATCCGTGAATTTCGAAGAGAATGGTATTTTTATACTACGCTCTGTTTACTGCTTAAAAATTGACTTCTGAAGTTTTCTTTATATCACGTTTCTACTAGCTAACTGTAAGGAATATTTCCTTTCCCTATTATATGGTTTTATAGTTATCTGTTTTCTATTGGAATATTGTTATTTCTTAATATATTTGGTGACCAATGAAATTGGAAATAAAAGAGTAATTCCTAATTTATCTATACCTTGATGGACGGTTGAGATTAATCTAAAAGAAACCCTAAAGAGGAATTAGGTCCTCTCTCCACCTATAAATACATATCTTTAGACCATCATAAAGATATCCTAAAAGCAACAACTAACGTTATAGGCGAGGCGAGAGAAACCTAAGAGTTCCTAAGAAGAGATTGAGCTGGTCATCTTCCATTCAGGATTCAATCCATTCAGGAAGATTCTCAGGCAAAATGAATCCAGGTAACTCTATAAACATTCATATGATTCTATTATGTGATTAACCTAGATGTTTAAAGATCTTAGGGTTCATGTAAATTTAACTTACATGTGGTATCAGAGCATGGTTATGAACATCTGTTTAATCCATTAAGAATAATAGATCTATGAACTTGATAATTGAAATTGATATATCTGAGTAATGAGATTTCTAGGTCTGCTTATTATGAGTTTTATTTTCGTATGTGTGCGAACTTTGTGCATCTGAAATAATTATTTTTCTGTTTATGAGAATCGTGCATAGTTTGTGCATCTAAGGATTATAATTTACTGTTTAAAAGAATCGTGCATAGTTTGTGCATACCCGAGTTATAATTTTCCGCAGTACAGAATCCGTGCAAAAACGGTGTTATGCAAATTAGGGTTTTTCCACAAACCCTTTTCCGTGCAAATTTCAGGATTATGTAAATTAGGATTTCCAAAGACCTATCCTGTAAATAATGATTCGTGAAGTTTTTGTGCAAAATTGATAATAATAATTGGTCTGTGCATAATTAGTACAACGTGTTTTGTATATACTGCAGAATCGTTTTGAACAGAATTCATACAAAACCGATTTTGCACTTAAAGTTATAAACTTTTCTATTCATAATCCGTATTGAAATAATTTATATACTAAAACACAATTAGTACAAAACATTATTTCACATAAAGTGCTTATTAAGGTTTAGATATCACCACAGTGACTTTACCTTAATAGTTGCAACTAAAAATCATTATTTAAGCCAAGTTTTTGATCTTTTTATGAATTATTTAGTTACCCACAGGTAGACTATAATCATGAGAATTGATTAATTACTTAAGAGTGTATGTATTGTGTAAACTAAAGACATCCACAGATGATTTGGTTTTGAGTAATTCAATACATCACTCAATAATGAAATGATTGTTATCGTGAAAGCTAAGGATATCCACAGATAACTTAGTTTGAATAATTCGGTACATCATTCAATAAAGTTCAATGAATCTGTGACCTTATATGAGATTATGTGATTCCCACATGAACATTATAATTTCTTGTCATATACATTCAATTTTTTCGTGTTGATTAAGTTATGAAGCATAATTCATACTTGTTCTATCTCTAAAATGCAGCAACTTCTTCCGCTAGTTTGTCATCTATGGTCTCTTCTGTCCTCATCCTCATTGGAACCAACTTCTCCGAATGGAAAGAGAAAGGTGAGTTCACATTAGGTGTACTAGATTTGTACTTGGCACTTCGTGAAGAAGAGCCTAGCCAACTCACTAATGATAGTACTGAGGAAGAAAAGGCTTTCCATAAAGCGTGGGAGAAAGCTAACAGATTGAGAATCATGTTCTTAAGGATGACAATAGCTAGCAACATCAAAACTTCCCTTCCAGTTGCAGAGAAAGCTAAGGCTTATCTAGCGGCTATAGAAGAACAGTTTAAGACTGCAGACAAATCCCTTGCTGGGAAACTTATGGCAGATCTTACAACCATGAAACATGATGGCACAAGGTCTATGCATGAACATTGCATTGAAATGACCAATCTTGCGGCTAAGCTAAAGGGTTTAGGAATGAGTGTGGATGATTCATTTCTTGTCCAGTTTATCCTAAACACTTTACCTCCTCAGTATGGACCATTCCAAATCAATTACAACGCCATTGTTGAAAAGTGGACGTCGATTGAATTGGCTAACAAACTGGTCCAAGAGGAATCAAGGCTTGGTCGTGAAGGTATTAAGGTTGCCCACTATGTCCAAGGAGCTGGACCTAAAGCTGGGAAAAGACATCAACCAAGTCATAAAAGAGCACCACCCATGATGAATGATTCTAATCAAGTCAATGAGAAGAAAGCAAGAAAAGATGACCGATGCAACTGTTGCAAAAAGTCTGGACACTTTCGTAAGATTGCCCTAAAAGAAAAGAATGGTTTGAAAAGAAAGGTAATCCTATGGGTTTAGTAAGTTTTTTCGAATCTAACTTTGCTCATGTTTCTTCTGATACTTGGTGGATTGATAGTGGTGCTAATGTACATGTAACTAATTCCTTGCAGGGATTCCTTACAACCCAGACCATAAATCCAAGTGAAAACTATATACTTATGGGGAATCGAGACAAAGCGCCAGTTGAAGCTATTGGCATTTATCGTCTCATTTTAGATAGTGGATTTTGTTTGGATTTATTTCAGACTCTTTATGTTCCATCTATTTCCCGTAATTTAGTTTCAGTAAGCAAACTTGATTTGGCTGGTTTTAAGTCTTCTCAAGGAGATGGTTGTTTCAATTTATTTCTGAACTCTAATAAAATTGGTTCTGGAATATTAGTTAATGGTCTTTACAAATTAAATTTGTCTGATCAAAATTATGAAACACATCTCACCCTGCAAGATAAACGTAAAACTAAAGCATGTGCGAATGATTCATATATATTTCTTGTGGCATAAAAGACTAGGACACATTTCTAGTGAAAGAATCAAAAGATTGGTAAAAGATGGAGTCGTACCGAATCTTGATTTTACCAACGGTAAAGATTGTGTAGATTGCATTAAGGGTAAACAAACAAAACACACTAAAAGCGGAGCCACAAGAAGTACACAGCTTCTTGAAATCATACATACAGATATTTGTGGACCTTTTGACGTTCCAACTTTTGGAGGTGAAAAGTACTTCATTGCTTTTATCGATGATTATTCACGTTATTGTTATCTCTATCTATTGCATGCAAAGTCTCAATCTGTGGATGCTGTACAAGTATTCATTACTGAAGTTGAGAGACAATCAGATAGAGAGGTGAAAATCATTAGGTCAGATAGAGGTGATGAATTTTATGGCAGATATGATGAAACAGGACAACATCCTGGACCATTTGCCAAACTCCTCCAGAAATTAAGAATCGTTGCTCAATACACAACGCATGGTTCTCCATGGCAGAATGGTGTAGCTGAAAGGCGTAATCGTACTTATATGGGAATGGTTAGATCCATGATGAGTCATGCTAATTTACCTATATCCTTGTGGATGGATGCATTACGAACTGCAGTCTATATCTTGAACCGAGTTCCTAGCAAGGCAGTTCCAAAGACTCCTTTTGAACTGTGGAAAGGCTGGAAACCTAGTCTGTCACACCTCCAAGCTTGGGGATGTCCAGCTGAAGCAAGAATATACAATCCACATGAAAAGAAATTAGATTTTAGAACGGTCAGTGGTTTCTTTATTGGTTACCCTGAGAAGTCTAAAGGATATAGATTTTACTGTCCAACCTATACTACGAGAATAGTAGAAACCGGTAATGCCAGATTTTATGAGAATGGTGAGATTAGTGGGAGTCATAAAATTCAAGATGTGATCATTCAAGAAATTAGGGTAAATATCTCTTTACCCTTAGTTCCGAATGTTGGGAATCCTCCTGTTGTAAAACCGTTGCACAACGAGGAAAACCAGCTGAATGATCCACCACTCCTTAATGAAAATATCGCCAATAATGAACATGAAGCACACGAGGAACCAGCATTAAGAAGATCAGCTATTTCTGATGAATATGTGCTTCATCAAATAGAATTTGGAGAATGGGATTTAAAAGATCCGGTTTCTTATTCACAAGCCATGAAAGATGTTAATTCTGATCAATGGATCAAGACCAGTAAAGATGAAATAGACTCAATGGTTAAGAATGAAATTTGCGATGTTGTTCCATTGCCTGAAGGACACAAAGCAATTGGGTGCAAATGGATCTATAAATCCAAGCTCGATTGTCATGGCAATGTTAAACGACGTAGATCCAGGCTTGTAGCCAAAGGGTATAATCAGAAAGAAGGCATTGATTATGGTGAGACTTTTTCACCTGTGTTTAGAAAAGACTCTCTCAGAATTATAATGGCATATGTAGCTGAATATGATCTTGAGTTACATCAAATGGATGTGAAAACCGCCTTTCTTAATGGAGACTTAGAAGAAGAAGTCTATATGCGTCAACCTGAAGGCTTCATAATCGAAGGTCAGGAAGATATGGTCTGCAAATTGAAGAAATCAATATATAGACTGAAACAATCTTCGAGGCAATGGTACTTAAAGTTTGATGAAATCATTACGAAATTCGGTTTCAAAGAAAACATTGTGGATCCATGTATATACCTCAAGATCAGTGGGAGTAAGTTCATATTTTTGGTTCTGTATGTTGATGACATATTATTAGCCAGCAGTGATCTTGGTTTATTACATGAGACTAAGAGTTATCTCTCTGAGAACTTTGAAATGAAAGATATGAGTGAGGCATCATATGTGATAGGAATTGAGATATTCTGTGACAGATCACTAGGAATTTTGGGATTGTCTCAGAAAGCATATATTGATAAAGTTCTTGAGAGATTCGGCATGATGACATGTTCTTCTAGCATTGTTCCTAGGCATAAAGGTGACACGCTTAATCTTAAGCAATGTCCGCAGAATGAAATGGAACGTAATGAAATGCAAAAATACCCTTATGCATCTCTTGTGGGAAGATTGATGTATGCACAGGTTTGTACCAGACCTGATATTAGCCACGCAGTTGGCATGCTGGGTAGATTTCAGAGTAACCCAGGACTCGCTCATTGGCAAGCTGCAAAGAAAGTTTTGAGATACTTAAAGGGAACAAGAAACTACATGTTGACATCTCGAAAATCAGCACATCCACAGATGGTTGGATTTTCGGAGTCAGATTTTGGTGGATGCAAAGACTCTAGACACTGTACTCTCGGTTATGTGTATCTCCTTGGTTGAGGTGCCATCTCATGGAAAAGCCAGAAGTCAGAGTTGATATACACATCCACTATGGAAGCTGAGTATGTTGCATGTTATGAGGCTTCTATTCAAGGAACATGGTTGCGGAATTTTGTGTCAGAGTTTGGGGCTTTGAGTTTTGTTTACAAGCCTCTCACTCTTTACTGTGACAATCAAGCTTCAATCTTCTTCGCTAAGCATGATAGGATATCTAAGGGAGCCAAGCATATGGACCTCAAATATCTATCACTGAAGCAAGAAGTCAAAAGAGAAAAATTTGTCATTGAACATATAGGCACTGAACTTATGGTTGCAGACATATTTACAAAAGCTTTACCTCCAAAGACTTTCATGAAGCATGCTGAAAGTATGGATCTTGAGGATAGCGCCTAATGTTGTTTGTTTACGATTAGCCTATGTATGACAATTATTTGAGCTCTTTTATGACTTTTACATCTTTTATATATTCTGTTTCCAATGTGCACACACATTATTGTTGGTTGGATTTATGATAACAGAATGAGTCTCTCGTTAAAGACATTAAAGGGACCATTACGATACTCCTACTTATGTTTATGGTCTAACTATGAAGGTGGTAGTACATGGAAGGGATCATGTTGCAGAATGATGTGCGACCGCCATGACTCTCATTGATTACAAGATTAGTCAAGACACTTATGATGACCAAATGAAAAAAAAATAAAGTTATAGCATATTATGCCGGCCTTACAATTCCATAAAGAAAACATTAGTAGATCTCACTAACGACCAAGTGAGAGACTGTAAGGAATATTTCCTTTCCCTATTATATGGTCTTATAGTTATCCGTTTTCTATTGGAATATTGCTATTCCTTAATATATTTGGTGACCAATGAAATTGGAAATAAATGAGTAATTCCTAATTTATCTCTACCTTGATGGACGGTTGAGATTAATCTAAAGGAAACCATAAAGAGGAATTAGGTCCTCTCTCCACCTATAAATACATATCTTTAGACCATCAAAAAGATATTTTAAAACCAACAACTAACGTTATAGACGAGGCGAGAGAAATCTAAGAGTTCCTAAGAAGAGATTGAGCTGTTCATCTTCCATTCAGGATTCAATCCATTTAGGAAGATTCTCAGGCAAAATGAATCCAGGTAACTCTATAAAAATTCATATGATTCTATTATGTGATTAACCTAGATGTTTAAAGATCTTAGGGTTCATGTAAATTTAACTTACACTAACCTCCTTTATCATGAATAATTTTTTTTTGGTGTAATTTTTTTTAAAAAATTATGTGGCTGCTTAGGTAATATTTTTCATGAATAATATTATTAGTACAAATATTATTTATAACCCTTAACAGAATAAATATATAATTAAATTATTAAATTTCATATATACTTTAACAATGTCTTTACAATGTAATATAAAATCATTTATTTTCAAGTTATTTTTACATTGTCATTGATATATATTAAATAATTAAATAAAAGTATATAAAATATACAAAACTACCCAATAGTATATAGCAATCATAAATGATTATTATTTATTAAACACAAATGAAACATTATGCACTCTGCTTATATTATTCAAATGAAGATATAACTATATTGTATGATGTAATAATTTATAGTACAGTACTAAATGTTTATATGCATTAACCAATCTATATAATTTTTGAAAGATACAATGTAGTTTTCATAAGAAATATAGATATAATTTATCCATATACAAAAGATAGAAAGTGATAATTAATTTAAGGAAATTTTTTTAAAAAAATCTATTATATTTTGATAATTTTATAATGTTTGAAATAAATAATACAATTCATTAACGGATAAAATTTGATAATTTAAATATATAACTTTATTAAAAAAAATTATAATGTTTTAGTAATATTCAATACCTTACAAGCCGTGTATAAGCATTAAAAATGTATAAGCATTAAAAATATATATAATATTTAAAAGATACATTATTATAATAAAAAGTTTCATAAAAAAGTTTCAACTAAATTTTGTTAAGTTTTTTAATACCTGAATTTTTACTACACATCAACTAATTACTTTTTTATTTTAATACACTAACTTTAAAATTTTTGCTCATTTTATTACTCAAACTACAATTATTTTATTGATAAGTTTTAAACAAAATTTAAAAAATCTCTCAAATTAAATAAAGAAAATCTTACAATTTCTAATTTTATTTTAAGTTGTAAGAATAAAATAAACTAAATTGTGGATAACCTTAAACTTTTAAATGTTCTTCAATATCAAGTTTAATTTGTTTTCCAGAATTTAATACTAATTTATTTATTTTCATTCAAGATTAAGTTTTTCTAAGTTTTAAAATTTCTTCCAAAATTTTGTTATTTTTATTTCTAAAATTTTAAATTAAATTTTGTATTTGAAAGATTTCTAAGAAAGTGAATGCATATATAAGAGGTGACTAAGGGAGAGACAATGACAATTGGTAAAATATTTGCTTATATCAAGCAAGGATCAGCCAAGGAAAAATAAAATATGTATATAAGCCACAAAAAACAAATCACTTAACAATGTAAATCCCTGTGTTTTTGACAAAGGCATGAGGCTTTTTGAGTGCATAGTCACAATTGATGATGTTAGCCATGATTCTTCTTAATATTATATCACATGCAGCGATTGCAAAACAAAGGCCTACAAAATGCCCGTCTTCAATGATGTGCTTTATATTTGGCAATGAAAACTTAACCGGAATTGCAAAGTAATTGACTTTACTTTTAGTATTCAATAAATCGTTGGCTTTGATTGATATTTGTTCTCTCTTATGCACTGGTATTTTACTAAGATATTTGTCTACGATAATAACGACCAGGCTGGGTTCGTGTACTTGGTGATGCAGGTCATGTGCTAACTGGAAAGCATGCCTCCAAATTCATCCTCTCCAACTCATTAAACCTAACTAAACTTTTTATCAAAATGTTAGGCTAATGTTGATCTTGGTCCTGACCATGAGATGTCTGTCCCACAACCTTTGATCGCCACTATTAGTTCTCTGAGCTTTTGCTAAGTTTTTTATATGTTGTTATTTCTATAATGTTATAACTTCGAAAAGTCTGATGAATGCATGCTATCAAAGGACCAATATTTCTCTGTGTATTTAAATTATTTTACAAACTTCTCCTCTGTAGTCACTTCTTAAAGAGTTTCCCTTCCTACTAGCTAGCAATAGTTGAACAATCATAACCCAAGTATAATGGATTTTTAATTTTAAAATCCTTCAACTAAGTTTGTTTTAGGTAAATACCCCACAAACTAAGTATTTAACGACAATCTCCTCAAACTAACTTTATTTAATGAATTAAACTCTAGCAGGTCATAATTATCATTACTACTGGTAAATATTTAATTTAGGGGTTTCTACATTGAGTAAACATAATTGAGAGATTTTACCATTAAAATATAAAAAAAAAAAAAAATCAAAATTTTATAATATTACCTAAAAATTAGTAACTTAAGTTTTCAAAATTAGCATTTTTAATTTTTTTTTGTAAATATATGAGTTTGGTGTGTTTTTAACATCAACATTAGATATGTATAAATTAAAAATGTAAAAACCCATAAAGTATAATAAAAATTATCTAAAGATTTACCTGTAATAAAATTAATAAAAATGTAATAATAAATATTTATATGATTTTTATTATATTTTCTGGATTTTTACATATTTAATTTATGGAGAAAATGCAAATTATGCAGATTATGGAGAAAAATGGTACAAGAAGTCTCCAGCATGGTGTAGGGCATATCATTGAACATGGATCTCATAGAGCGGCTCGGAGTGACGCAGTCAGACGTGTATTCTCATATGGTGCTAGAACTGTCGGCTGTAGAATCGTCTATGTAATATTTTTTAGCGTTGATTAGACATTTAAAAAAAATAGTTGATAACTAATCCCAAAATATTATATATTACTGCCAAAACAGTGATTAGTGGAAGAGTACCATATCTTAAGCATCCAAAATAACATAGGATTTTGTATTACTCTTAATTTCAATCTACAAATTCAGGATATTATTAATTATGGACAAAAATTCAAATAAATTATCCGCGCTACGCCGAGAAACACTCTAGTAAATTCTAAAGATGAGATACTGTGTAAAATCAATTCATTTTTTCTAGTTTACTAAAATTGAGATTATCCGCAAAATAAGTATCTATAGTTTGCAAGCTATATAATAGCATTTAATTTTCCTTGATCATCGCCACACAATCTATACTCTATTTATGAAAGTAGGCTCGGAAGGTAATATACATTGATAAAATTGTTATAAATAGATGCAGATAAACTTACAGCTTTAAATAAGACCAACATAAAATTATAACTAATACAAAATACCAAAACTAAATCATGGACAAAAATCGAAAACGAATCTAAACAAAAAAAATCGGAATCTTTATCTGATACGAGAAGTCAAATATCTGAATGAATACTATAAAATGTATTCAAACTCAGAACGCGTATTTCAAAAAATCTGAAAGTTGAAACAAAAAAAAAGGATCTCAAAATCCGAACTAATATCCGAAATAAATATTTAAAATTTAAATAAATACTTCAAATATTCAAAATATGTATTTTTATATTATTTATAAAATAAGTTTAAAACTTAAATAAATACCTCAAATATTCAATTTTATGTGTATTTTGATATGTTATCTAAAAACCCCAAACTGAAATAAGTAGGATTACAAAAGGGATTTTGACATAAGTTACAAATTATATCCGAAAATGAAGTGTATTAACCAGATTCAACCGGTACTAAAATAATATTCGAATGAGGTCTAAGAGATTGAACACGAAAATCCTAAACCTGACCCTTACCTGAATAAATACCAAAGCGTCCACACCTAACCAAAACTAAAACAATTCATTTATGATCACACCTTACACCATATGAGAAACTAAACTTGAACACATTATCGTACTAAACATTAAGTTCCACCTACAATCAGATGGAGAGAGTAGGTATGGGCAATCGAGGTCCCAATCGAGTTTCGGTTTAGGTCCATTCGGGTTTCAAGTTTTTGGGTTCATGAATTTCAGCCTAATTCGGATTTTATAAAAG
Source organism: Brassica napus (assembly GCF_020379485.1). NCBI lineage: Eukaryota > Viridiplantae > Streptophyta > Magnoliopsida > Brassicales > Brassicaceae > Brassica > Brassica napus. Next base: position 22,657,856 of record NC_063448.1, read on the forward strand.
TTTGGTCAGGATCGGTTTTAGTCTAGGTTCGAGTTTAGTTATATGTCAAGATTCGGTTGAACCCAAAATAATTATGTTTTGGATATTAGTCAGGTTATCGGTTCCAAAATATTGATTTGTAGACTCAATATATTCATTTTTTCAATAAATTTGTATATGTGGATTCCTCAAACCATATTGTTGTGTCTCAAAATAACTATGAGAAACTCGTCTATCAACCATACATCAGCATACATCCGGAAGTGAACGGAGAAGTGATATCGTGATGAAAGCGTTTGAAGAATTGAAGCTCAAAGTGAGAGGTAGTGTTGAAGATTTGTCGAAAGTGGATTTCAAGCTTAAGGGAAAAATGTTGGATTAAGCTTAAAAAAAAATTGAGATATAAGTTAAAGACCTGATCCTACCGAGTTATGGTTTAGTAAAAGGATTAGGAAAATGAATTAAATAAATATGTTAAATTCATAGAGATTAGGAGTTATCTAATTTCTATATAAGAAGATGCAAGGTTGTTGGATGACTTATAAGTTTTATGAGTGCGTGAGAGAGAGCTTAAGATTATGAGAGATTTTTCTTAAGAGATTATTAAGAGAGTTATTCTTATTATTGAGTCTTTATTCTTGTGTTTGTGAGACCTTGATTACGAGAGACTTGATTTCTATAAAGCACGCTTCCACCGTGAGTGCTCCTACAAGCATGGGCTCGTTATCAAAACATCACTCTCGTGTTTTCAGGTCCTGTCTTCTAGCAAACCAGACCTTTGTTCATGCTTCAACTTTGAGACAAAATGAGCAGTTTCTTAATCTTGGCCGTGCATTAATGAGGGTGCAAAGACCACCTTTCACAATTACCCATACCTCCTCGGTTCGTTGGTGGAGCCATGAATCTAACGGTTTTGTTTCGAGATGCTTGTCGCGGATTTTGAAAGGCCCATGTTGTTTTTAAGGCCTAGGATTTTTGGTCTTGGAGAGCGGGCACGAGAACCAAAGCATTCTTTTGCGTATGATATGCACATCTTGGCTTGCTCTAACTAGGCATGGAACGGATCGGGTATCCGGGCAATTTTAAGGTATCCGGATCCGGATCCTTATCCGGCGGATCTATAATTTTACTATCCTTATCCGGATCCGGGATTTTCGGATATCCGGGATTCTCGGATATCCTTCTAAAAATTGTAATATCCGGCGGATATCCGGATCGGGATTTGGATCCTTAAAATAAACAAAAAATAATATTAATATGTATAAAATATTAAAAATAATTTAAAAATAAGAAAATATATAATGTTTTTAATTATGTCTATGTATAATATTACAAAATTTACATAAAATTTACATATACTATTATAAAAATGAAAATATATTAAATAAAGTTAGTTTTTATATATAGATATTACTATTTTGAAATAGTTATTAAAAAAACTTACGGATCCGGATATCCGGACTAAAAAATCAAGATATCTGGATCCGGATCCGGCTTTGACGGATTCAACATTTTACTATCCGGATCCGGATTCGGCCCCTCCAGATATCCGGATTTTCGGATCGGATCCGGATCGAATCTCGGATCGAATCCGGATCTCGGATAAAAGTCGCAGGACTAGCTGTAACCCGGGGTAAACGAAGGTTAATTTTTATTTATATACATACGTTTTTTTTTTATAACCGAGTATTTTGGCCCTACCAAAGTGGTCCAGACTAGAGACCGAAGCGACCAAAGCGACCAAGGACCAGCGGGCTGGTCACCATGTGGGTCGCCGGGAACGTCTTCGGTCTCGGGCGCTGGGGTTCCGCATATGAATTCTCCAGTGGCCGGGATTCGAATCCGGGTGGCGGAACTCACAACCGTGAGCCCTTTGCATACGTAAAAATGTAAGAGAAGATAACATATATATGTTGTTAGAAGAAAATTAGATGAAACTCAAACTTCTTCCTCTCCTTTTCAAACACTGTTAATAGTTTGTAATTCTCCAACATCAATCCTCCCCACCCCCTCGTTTTGTTTCTTTAGCGTCTCCGTATTTTCAGTGAGGTAAGACTCTGGTAGTTAGATAGAGGCTGATCCTCGAACTAGCCGGGCTAGAAAAGAGAAAGTGCTGGGTGCTTCTCTTCTTTACACTTGACATATCAAATTTCCATCGACATTGTTTCTTTCTTTCACGGTTTTTTAAAACTCATATTTGTATACTATATTATAATAAATTGTTATTTCAATATTTGTTTTCTCTAACAAAAATATTATTTTTTCAGTGATATATGGCTAATGACATTTGCCCAGTGTCTTTTTTTTTAAACGAATGACTATTCTACTACTCAAGTTTGAAGTGGTATAGATAACCATATCAGAATAGAACAACCAATAAAATAAAGTTCTTTATGAAAAGACCTCGCATTCCTAGCAAAGGAGTCCGAAATTCTATTTTGCGCTCTTGGAATGTGAGAGAAATCCATAAAACATATCAGGAGAGTCTCTATCTTCTCGAGTTATGTTTCAAAGCTTGGCCAAGCATTAAGCTCCCTTTATCGTCGCGATCAAGTCCTTGTAATCCATCCCAAAACTCTGGCATTTCAAATACTGAAGCTTACTCTTCATCTCTCATCGCAGTGCTTGCACTTATGAATGCAAGGAAGTCTCTCGCTGTGTAGAGTTCTGCATCCCCATAAGTTTGAAGCTGTCCATCTAAACTCAGCCGCATCCACTGAACGGCGTTGTGGAAGTCCATTACCCATCGACCATGCAGACATTATCCAAGCTTAAGATTTGAAATTCCTCAAGGCTATGCTCTTGTGGAGTTGTTCCTACCATCTCGTTTGCATTGAACAAAGTTCACATTTTCCCAATGTCACTTTGATTATATTGATACTTTTTATTGTATTTATATGTTTTATTTAATATCACTAAATAAGTGTAACTTTATTTTGGTTAGTACAAATGTTGATAAAAGTTTTTTTGATATTGAATGTGGGAAATAAAATCATGTGTTTTGTGATGTAAATAATATAGACTCCTATGGTGAAGCAATTAACTGAAGCATAGATTGCACATCATGAATTAATACAGAATTGATAAAGTAAACAATTAAAATTGAATGAAAAACATTGGTGAGAAGGAAAATAGTAAAAATGTAGTTGAAAACTGTAGAAATAAAAATCCTCTGTGCTTATTTATATTTCCAAGTCACCCCAAAATTCATTGTACTTTCCCACATTATTTTACCAACTCCACTTGTCATATTTCCTTCTTTCAATATCCATATACATAGTGATAATATGTATAAGACAAAACTTACAACTAGTTTTAGATTCAAAATAGATCTATGAAATATTCAGTTTAAATTATATTTAGAAAATAAGAATATATTGTTTGAAATCTCTTTTAGTATATTTTGACATTGTTTTTTAAAAAAGATATCTTATCTACATAACAATATATACACTATATATATATATATATATATATATATATATATATTTCTTAATTTTTTTTATATACTTAGTAAAAAATAAAATACTTTTAGAAATCAGATCTTATAATATAGAGAGATCAAAGTGATTTTAAGCTGATGACATTTGAATATGAACGACCAAAGTTTGGGGGTTGTATTGGACTTGGAACTTACAAAATTATGTTTTGTTTATGGGAAGTTTACTAAAATGACACAAATTAGTTATGTTATTACTAGAATGACTCATATTTTTTGAAATTTATTAAAATATTTTTTTGGTCTAAATTGCCCTTACACATCGTTATAACAAAAAAAACATTACCCAAATGCCCTTATTATTTAATCCACGGCCGATTTATTTTCAAAAAAATAAATCTATCGACCAATAAGTCTGTTTATAAAATCTATGTAGAAAAAAAAACTACTATAAAAGTGGTGGCAGACTTTTTAGAAAGCGTCAGATTTGTTCACATGGCAGATTTAATTGTCAGATTTGATTAAAAAACAGATTTTTAAGAATATGTCTATAGAATATGGTAGCAGATTATTTATAAATGGTAGATTTAAGTGGTCAACTTATTTTCTTCTGGGTAGATTTACTTTTTGTGATCGACTTATTTTCTTAAGGCAGATTTATATAGCCGATTTAAAATTGTTGACAGACTTTTTGTTTATGAAGTGGCATAATTTTTGTTTACGTGGTAGCAGACTTTTTGTTTATGTTGCGGCAGATTTATTAACGAAAATTTGGGTTTATGTACAGCAATTTCAATTTCGACCCGGTTTACTAATAATTCCGAATCTGGTTTAGTTTTTAGGATAATGAAACTCAGAATTAGGAAAAATTTTGTAGTTGTCGTCATTTCTTTCATCCCTCTTTTCTTCCTTTTCAAGTTGTTTATTTTCATGCTATTTTAAACACTTGTTGCAATCCTTATTGCTTGGAGAAACACGGATCACATCATCCTGGTCTGCGGAAAGTGGAAATTTGAAAGAAAAAAATGGTTATTTGAAGTGGATAATGATCAAGGTAGTAAATTACTTGCAGCTAACGAGGAAACTAGATATGAAGATTTTGTGAAAACCATATGTGAGGATTACGAAGTTGATTTCGCAGAACACGAGTTGGAGCTGACGTACGTTTTGCCAAAACCTAAACTTGTCAAGGAAAACCTCGATACCCCTCCTGTGAAAGTAAGAAACGATAGGCAATTTCATGGATTTTTGTGTCTTAACAAAGTCGAAAACGTTAGACTCTGTGTAGAGTTTAAACTGAAGAAAAAAGAGGTTAAAGAAGGTAGCAAAGAACCTGAACAATTCCTGCAAAAAGATGACCCATTGTCGGCAGAGGATGAAGATTCAGATGAAGACAATGATCGATTTGATTACTGCGACGATTCTGATGGAGCAACGTCTGATGACGAAAAATTTACATCATATGGGTTTCCGCCAGACCAAGTACAAGATAGTCAGGGATCTCCTACAAAGATAAGTTCAGCGACAGTCCTAAAGACACCAAAAGGAGATTGTACGCATAATAGGTTCGACTTGAGCTCTTTCAAACTGGAAGTGGGGCAGAGTTTTGATTCAAAAGATGCATTGGCTACACGTCTGAAGATCTGTTCAGTTGTCCACAAATTCGATTTTGATGTGGATAAATCTACCCGTACGCTGTGGTTTGTAAAATGTTGGGTAAAAGGATGTACGTGGAAGCTTAGAGCTACACCAGTAGGTGAATCTTCAAGGTTCACAATCCGAGTATATGTAGATGAGCATTCCTGCTCAGTAACAGAGCGTTCATCTCGTTCTCGACAAGCTACTCCTGAAATTCTTGGCCTCTTGTACAAAGACTATATTGGTGGGGTTGATCGAACTATTTTGCCACGTCATGTTGAGAGTGCTATGAACATGAGCTTTGGAATCAAGGTTTGTTGACTACGCTTTTTACATTGAATCTAATGTCTTATCTGACTTTACTTGTTTTTAACCTGGTTGCTGTTTATTGTATATCGCAGATGGATTACTGGAAATCTCATCGTACACTTATAGTTGCTAGAGATCTCGTAATGGGTTCATCGGAGAATGGATATGAGGAGTTACCTTCTTACATGCACAAGATTAGAATGACAAATCCTGAGACCTTAGCTCGACTGGAAGTTGATGCAAACAATAGATTTAAGTACTTATTCCTTGCATTCAGCGCTAGCATTACTGGCTTCCCATTTATGAGAAAGGTTGTGGTGGTATATGGTACTTTCTTGCAAGGAAAATACAAAGGAACGCTTCTCATTGCAACATCACAGGATGGTAATTTTCAGATATTTCCGATAGCATTTGCTGTGGTTGACACAGAGAATGATGAATCATGGACATGGTTCTTCCGTCAACTCAGCCGTGTGATACCCGATGATGAAGGATTGGCATTAATTTCTGACAGGCACAAGTCAATAAGGAAGCCAATTTCAGTGGTCTATCCATTGGCTAGCACGGGAATTTGCACGTACCACTTATATAAGAACATCTTATTACGGTACAGAGGACGTGATCTGTTTGGTTTGGTCAAAAAAGCTGTGTACTCTTTTAGGTTAGCTGACTTTGAAGCAAGCTTCGAGACGATTAAAGGGTTAAATCCAGACTTACATGCATATTTGTAACGTGCTGATGTGTGTAAGTGGGCTCGAGCGCATTTTAGAGGTGATAAATATAACATCCTTACGAGTAACATAGTTGAATCCATAAACAGAGCTTTGTCAGATGTGAGAAGCTTGCCAATTGTTCGCCTTTTAGAGTCTATCCGATTAATGATGACACGTTGGTTTGCAACAAGAAAACATGATGCTGACTTGATGAATACTTCTCTGACTCGTGGTGTGGAGAAGTTGTTGGAGGTAATATATGTATAATCAAATTTTTTATTTCGGTAGACTGGTTTCTAATCTAAATACTTTACCATTTTCAGGGCCGTATACCTATTGCTAATCTATTAAAGGTTCAAGCTATCGACATTCATCAGTCACAAGTGATGGGAGTCTCATCTTTACATGTTGTAAACCTTACAGAAAAAACATGTTCTTGCCGTAGATTTGATTTGGAGAAGCTACCATGTGCTCATGCTATAGCTGCTGCGGAAGCTAGAAAGATATCACGTATATCACTTTGTCACAAGTACTATCGGACGCAGTACCTTTACAATGCATATTTCACTCCTGTTATGCCCAATGCAGCTGATGTTCCAATTCCAGAAGAAGTTGCAAAGAGAATTTGTTTACCGCCTGATGTCCGCCAACCACCGGGAAGACCCAAAAAATCAAGACATAAATCTATTTTAGAGAAAGTTGCAGACAAGAAGCGGCCAAGGAAGGAACACACATGTAGAATTTGTAACCATGTGGGACACAATTCTACAACATGTCCTCTTAAGTGATGAGTATTCTATTTTGTTTGTTGGTATACTCTTTTGGTGTTTCATTACTATTTAGTTCATGTCCTATTAAGTTTTTTTTTTTCAAAATATATCAGAACTATTTAACCATCTTATGTCTAATGGAGGAATGAACAAGAAACATAAACAAAACAAAAAAAGTTCACCAGAAATACTAATGTGAGTTTAACGAGTGTAAGTGGGCTCGAGAGTATTTACAGAAATACTTGAATCTTGTAGGGAACAAAACAAAAAAACTTCACCAATGCAAACTTAAATCCACATGCGTAAAACCAAACTATTATACATCCATCATTCATAAGCTAAAACCAAACAAGTTATACATCCGCTAAAGCCAAAAACCATCAAGTTATACATCCGTCTAAAGCCAAAAAAACATCAAGTTACATCTCTAAAGCTAGAAACCATCAAGTTATTCGGCTGTCTTAGTCACCTCCCCATAAATATCTCCCGCCAACTTCAAGCGCAATTGTGTTATAATCTGATCATTCAAGCCATCAAAGTTACGTCCAAGAGCTAGACATTCAATGTACATCAAAGAGTACACATCGCAATCTCCCGGGTTCTCATTTTGGGGGATCTTCTTGTGCCTAATATAAGCGAACTGCTTTCCACTTTTTGTTCTCGTTTTACCAGGCACCATGTTGTTAAGCAATGCTGGTATCATTCTCATGAAAGGCCGGCATGCCTCTTTCATCTCCTTATCACTCACATGTGTGCAAATACTATCATAGACATGAATTTTCCCCTTATGCAGCTCGATGCGTAGAGCAACCCAGTGATCTCCGTTAACATGGTGGCAGAGGAAAAGATCGTCGACGTCTGCAATCCACTTATTACCTGTGACAAAATCAGCCGGGTGTTCTCCATTAAAAGCCTTGATGTACATTTCTGACAACTCAGTGTTCTGGTCCCAGCTCTTGTAGTCGTTCACCCATGAGTTCACAAACCAGTGAGACACAAATGCAATTCGAGAAGAGGAATACGGAGACTGTTCTTGCCTTGACCGTCTGTGAAACATAAGCATTGCTGCTGCAATGTGCTAAGACAAGAAACAATTCACAGTCAGCAACCAGCCGTAGAGATTAAAAATCAGAAATTAAACTTACTGAGTCATTCAACCACCCGTAGTCTTTTGTTGGCCAATCATCCCTAGGTATCAATAACTTCAAGAAAAATCCAGCACTTTCATCTCCAACACCAGCCTCCTTTGCTTCCCTACAAACAAGGAAAATAAATTATTAGACTATCGAAATAAGAAGCAAGGATGTACAAGAGGAAACTTACAAATCAGAGTTGATGAAGTCCAAAACTTTCTGCAGTTTCTCTGCCTCCACCTTAGCTAATGGGTCATAAGGTTCCTTGGAGACTTTCTCACCACTTATAATACGCTTCGCTGTTGAATTTCCAACAAACGGCCAAACTTGAGTCTTTGTCAATTGAGGCTTGCGTCTGCGTGTAGGCTCCTTCAAATTTGAAGCAAGTGCTTCCAACACCGCCCTACAGTTTACACTCTTCTCCCACTGTAGATGATTTTCCAAATCTTTTGACGATATGGATTCATCATTTAGCTGTGGGATCTCGAAGGCCTTCTCTTGCTTAACTCTTCTTAGTGGAATTCCAGTTTTCTTCTCAGTCTTTATCACCACTTCGGTCGTAAGATTCTGTGTGCTATCTATCGTCTTCTTATCTTTTTTCTCCTTCTTCACAACACAATCAACTGGCAGTCCATCTTGTGAATTGATCTTCTTCTGAACAATCCATGACTGAGTAATAGACGGTGAGAATTAGTATACAATTTGTTTTAAAAAAAATACAAGAACAAATGATAAAGAATTGTACCAAGTCATTGCTACAAGCACCATCTTCCTCATCCTCATACGCTTTGGAGGTGGCGACATCAGGAGCAATGTTCACATCAGCGTTGTTTTTACTATCATTTATTTGTGCCTCCAATTTTGTAATCTGATTCCGTAAGTCAGACTCATATGCTCGCACTCTTTCTTCCACCTTAGAGTCAATAGTAGCATCTAATGCTTTAGTAACCTTGTCAGCTACACTATCATCGATGCCTTCCATTTTGGCAGTGAGGATTTTAACCAACTCAGCTAACCCACTTATGGCAACATTGTGCTCTGCAGCCTTCATATGCATAGGCAAAACAAAACCATGTCGTTAACAAAATAAAAAAAAGACATTTTTTCTATTACTAACTACAAGAACATTTTGTACATACCATATCAGATGCTTCACCTCCATCAGCAGGTTCTTTGTCTTTTCTTCGCATAGTAGAAGGCCTCTGGTTTGGAACAACAGATGCGGGAACACCATTTTTTCTCTTCTGGCATTTGGTAGTGGGCACTGCATCCCAAAACTTCTCATTTAGCTGACCATTAAGGATGTCTTTTATCATGTTGTCCAGATCAGTATAGATTTTATCATTGTCCCACTTCGGATATGTATCTTTCACTGGCTTCATAATCATATGCCTCACACGAACCTGCAAAGTAATATACAAGATTAGTAAGACACAAAATTTAAATGGAAGAAATACTACTTGTGTTTATACCTTTGGATATTTTCTCTTTTCTTGGGCACAAAAATCTGAGAAGTTTATACGCGTACGAGATCCCCCCCATGACAGAAGAGGAACATCAGCTCCATCAATCCGATTCCCATATAAACCAGGGACACACTCATAAATCCATATTAACAGCGCATGAACACAGCCGTGAAGTGTGTAACTCTTCTTTGCTTCATATGTGAGTACTTTAATGGAATCGACAAGGCTGCTAAATCCAATACGGCCCCATGGATATCGCTGGAAAGCTGCAGTGTCCATCACCATTTTAGCACAATGCAAAGGAATTCTGCTGTTGCTTGAAATGCCAAATATGCCAATGGATAGCAGACACAACAAACCAATCATCATTCGCTTCTCTCGAGGCCAGTTTCTGCAAATCGGGAATATGGCTTGCAACTCTAGCAATGTAGGTCCATCTGATGTCGGAACGTTCATCTCCAACCAAAACTCTTGATGGTCAACATCCCAAACGTCATGCTTGTCGAAAGGATCACAATTCAGACCTATAATCTCTCCAAACTCATACAAAGAGAAACGCAATGGCATAGAATCATCTATCAAAGACCAAATCTCATGACTGCTCTCGATTGCCAATTGATTGGCAAGGAAATGTTGAACAACTTTCGCATACCAAATATAAGGCAGCTCTTTCAGCTTCACAATAACTCCAATAGCTGATTCCCTCAACTCAGACCAAACATCGTCCCCAAGTTCTTCTCTCACGGTTTGAATGTTGGAGAGATAACAACTATGGTTCATGCTCCTACTCTGAACTGGGGTTTTCCCAACCTCATACAAACGATGAGGATACTTTCTCATACCCGAAGAAGAAACCGTACCTGAAAAATAAAGCACTTAACAAGTTAGTTTCTTCTCTAGAAACAATCTCCGATCAACAGACTGCCATAACCAAACTTTAATTACAGAAAAAAAGTCTTGAAATTTCAAAGTGAAAGAATGTTGAAATTGGGATTTAGGGTTTTCGAAATCAAACATCTCAATCAAAAAATATGTTAAAAAAGTGTAATAACTAGTGGGAATTGAATTGATTTAGCACTTACAGTTGAAATTGGGATTCATCTCCTACACAAATCAAAGACGATTGCGACTTGAGGAGGAGGTGTCGACGGCGGCTGTGAAGGAGGAGTTGTCGACGGCGGCTATGACAGAAGAGTTGTCGACGGCGGCTGTGACAGAGGACTTGACGACGATGGCTGTGACAGAGGACTTAGACGACGGAGAAGTAGATGTCGTCGTGAGAGAGACCTGACAAAAGGTTTGTTTCTATTTCTTTTTTTTTGTCGATTTTTATTTGTGGGAAGTTTAACATATATTTTCTAATTTTTTTTATTTATTTATGTGGCAATTTTGTATTTAATCAAATTAGTAATGGGCTTTTAGTACTTTTGCTTATCTCTCATTTTAGTCTAGTAATTTAAATTTAATATGAGTTATTGTAGTAATTTTAAGATGAATGTGAGTTAGTCTAGGTAATTTCTCTTTGTTTATAGACTGCTAAAACTAAAAGCGCACAATTATCTACATCTATTAATAAGAGTTTTCTAAAACAATCTCTTTACACCAAATTTTCAGAAATAAAGAGTGATGATTGTGTGGCATGTAGGGCTGGGACTTATTATCCGATCTGGATCCAGTCCAAAATAGGATACCAAGGGTATCCAGATCCGGATAGTAAAATCTTGGATCCATTAAAGCCGGATCCGGATATCTTGATTTTTAAATCTGAATATCTGGAACCGTATTTTAAAACATCATAAATTTTTAATTATATTAATAATTACATTTATATTAATATTTATACAAAAATTAGTTTTATAATATTATATTTTAACTTTTATAATATTATATACATATATATATTTATAAATTTGTATAAATATTTAATTTATGCATTATTTTAAAACTTTAGTATTTAAAAAATATTTTTTATTTTAATTATTTACGGATCTGGATCTGATTATCCGCGGGTATTATGACATCAACATCGATATCTAGATTTAAGCTACAAATCAGATAGATCTGGATCCAGATTCAGATATCTTAAAATTCTTGGATATTTTAATCACTCCTACCCCTAGTGGTATCGATGGTCGAGGAAAACAAATACTATTATATAGCGTGTAAATTATTAATAGGGATAATTTGAAAAATACGTCATTTGTGATTTGAAATTTGACAAATGCACTTTCTTTTATATTTTTTGAAAACTACACTTTCTCATATGTAAAAAGACATTTTACCCTCATTTTGATTTAAATTAAAAAGAACTAAATTTAAATCATATGTATTTTTTGGGTTATGTGTATTTTTGTTGCTCGTGTTTTTTTTTTTTGAGTTGAATGTTAAATTTAATTAAAAAAGAAAAGACCTTTTTACAATATGTGTATCCTATTTTTGAGTTTGCATAATTAAAAAAGCCAAAATCTCCTAACAGCATCTCATCTCCTTACTCCTCAAACCAATCTTGTATCAAACCAATCTGCCATTCCATTCGCATACTCCTCATCTCCTTTTCTCTGAATCACAGTGAACTTATTCCTCATATTCTTGTCAAGTTTCTTGATCAAAAGTGTAGCTGGAGCAGGGGATTCTCCATGTCTTCTTCTATTGCGTTCCCACCAAATCATACGAACAGTAGACTGAATCATATATCTCACAGTGAAGGTTTTCAGTTTGCTCGTGTTTTAAAGTTCAATAAAATCTAAATACAACTTAGTGAATCATAGATTCATAGACTTATTTGTTAAAGAAAAAAAAGATTCATAGACTTAAATCATATAAGTCATAAACCATAATATGTATGCGTCCTTATTAAGTGAATTAAGTAGATCAGGTGCGTCATATACATTTTCAGTAATGTTTCCTTAACTAAAACTGTTATACCTTAGACATATGATGGTACATGAACGAAGAACTTTCTGTTGCGTCATATACACGGTACTTGGATAGTTGTATGTTTGATTAGTTCATGGACCAATATTCCTACGGAAAGCTGATTTGATAAATTTTATATTCTTGGTTTTTGCAACTTAATATTTTGATCTTATGTTGCAAGGAGAAGATAATATCTAAATAATGGAGTATCATTGAATAGCACCTTGCTTTCATTCCTTAATCATTTATCACCTCTATTTTTCTTCGTCTTTTTGGTTGTCTTTTATTAAATAAAAAAATGAGATGTAATGAGCTTGATATTTTATTAGTCCGTGTATAGTTCAATGCAGTCCTGGTTCAATGGATGTTTAGTTACAATTTTCAACCTGAAACTTTCTTAGTCATTTCTTTACCCCTAGGCATCATCACATCAATGGACAGGGCTCCCCTGTTTTCGTGAGTAAAACAGAGCTCATTCTTGTTCTATAAGCTGAGCAGTTTAGGCGATATTTCTTGCCCCAGTGTTGAACTGCACATTGAATAAGATGCTTTAAATGTAGATGGAATAGCTGAACAATTAGTTTTAATGGCAGCCAATGTCAAAGTGGATTTCAATGAAAGCTACCTCATGTGACACAAAATTCAGAGACTACATAACTACATTGGTGATATTTAACTAAATTAGAAGTTTTTAACAAGCTAGAAGTTTATAAACATCACAAAATATGTGTGTTTTAGGTTCAAGAAAGTTCTTCTATGAATATGTTTAGTTAACTTTACAGCTTGATATAATATACTAATCTATTAAATAAAACATAGCTTAATTTATTCAAATTTAGTTAAAAATAATATATATTATATTCAAGCATAACATATATATATATATAAACACTATTATTATTAAATATATGAAACAAGAATGTATGTAGTATGTTAGGTATATTTATTTATTATTTTTTATTAATAGATCATACATGAAATATTAAATAAAACTATTATAATAATAATTTTTTAACTATGTTACAAAATAAAAATAAAAGACAATTTTAATTAAATATAATAATTTAAATATTTATACTGTTTGATCCGTTTGTGTTCCACTGATCCATTTAATCTATTCTTGTTTTTTTCGATCCGTCAGATTTACAAAACTTAATCTATTTTTCCATTCAGAACCTTAGATGAACTGAAATGTTTAACATCTTTTTTATTATTTTATAGTTAACTTTTCAACATTTTCGAAAATTTTCATTTAGTAACTTCTAATTTTATTCTTATGAATTTTGTATGAGTACTAATGTGCTTTTAGAAATAAAATATTATTTGATTTAGTTTTAAAGAAAATGTTTTGTTTAGAAAACCTATGACCAGATAATTAAGGAATATATTAGTAAAGATATTAAATTAGATACATGTTGACTATTTATATTTTAAAGTATGAACTTAAATTTCTTGTTTAATTTTATTTTATATAAAAATTATAAGAATATTTTTTATTTGTTTGGCCAAATTTGACTAAAAATAGAAAACAAAATGCGTATTAATTCATACTTTTAGAATTTTAGGGTTTTGTTAAAAAAATTAATAGATGTTTACAGAAAAAAAAAAAAATAGTTCTGCCAATTTATTCTTAAAATTAAAATTACATAAGAATGTTACACGATTATTTTCTATTTACTAAAAAAATAATATATATATATTTTTATTTCTATATATTTCTATATATATATATTTTTAATAAATTTTTTTTTTAACAAGATTAAATTTGCTGTAAAAAATAGCCTTTTGGTGTGAAAAAACTAGATGAAATTTGTTAAATGGAAATCCTATGAATGAAAAAATAATGTTAAGACATGTTTATGGAAATTGCCAAAAATACTACATTCATAATACTATTTTTCATGTTTACCTTAGCCACTTTTACTTTCATTTTTAAAAAGGAAAAAACATTTATAACCATAGGATTAACTAATCTAGACTTAAGGTTTAGAGTTGAGAGGTATGATAAAGTTTTTGGAATGTGGAGTTTAGGGTTCTAATAAATATATAAATAATAATTTAAAATAGTTTCAAAAAGAATTTTTGAATTTCAAAAAGAGAATATCAAAAAAATAATAATTTTGAATAAAATTCGAAAACAAAATTTCAAAAAAAATTATAAAAAAGTTCGAGTTTGAAAAGTATAATTCGAAAACATAATAATTTTTATTTTATTTATTTAAATAATTATTTATTATATATAGAATAAGGGTATAAGAGTTCTTTGTCTCTTAACGAAGAATGTATTTTTGAAAATATCTCTTTGAAGATAGTAAACATGAATAATGATACCAACAAAGTGGTAAACATGAAAATTCTCCATGTTTATCTGTTATTGACTCAAGTGACTCAAGTGACGTGCATTAACTTCTAAATGATATACTTTTTTATACAAAAGTTTCCATTAGGTTTTATGAATGCAAAAAACAAACTTGTGTATTGCATATATGTTTGGTTACAAGGCAATTATTTGGTAAATAAAATATTTGTATATGGAATTATATATCTATTCTCGAATTTAGAATATATTCTTTTAGATTTGAGCCTTTTCAATTAATTTGGATTTTCAAAATAAGGATTTTCCTCCGGATCTTAGTACTCTAGCTTTAATAGATTAAATTATTAACAAACTGACGCAAGTAAATGAAATGAGCTTATATTTTTACTAGGCATGAGTATTCATTTCTGTGCTCTGATTGTTTCTGAGTCAATTTGGATTTGGGTTTCTGGGAGCACAATTGTTAATTATACCATTCGGATATTAAAAAAACTTTGGTTCGGTTTTGGTTAGGGTTTACTCATGGTTTGGATTTAGTAAATCATGTGAGCACTAGCTGTACCAAGAAAATTTTCAATTTCGGTTCTAAACCTTATTAAGTAAACCGAGACATTCATTTCTACTTTAAATATGCTCAATTAACTTGAATGAATAACTTTATGACTTTGTCGATGACTGAAATCATTAAGGTAAAACAAAGGTTTGGCTGGAGAAAACTTCTTAAAACCAATCATAATTTTTGATGATAAATCATATATAAAAATATTAGGGAAATTACTTAGAATAACACACATTTTATGAGTAATGGCTAGAATAACATACCAAAACAAAGAAAGAAGAAAAAAGTGAGTTAAAGTCCAAGATACCCAATCAATAAATAGATTTAAATATAATATAACTTTTTAATACAGAAAATGAAAGACTCTAGATAAAATAGAAGCTTTGGTTGAACAAAAAAGGTAATCCGTACCCTATAAAGTCTTCGTCATCTGATGTAGCACCATCTGAATCTTCGCAATAGTCAAATCGTTCTCCGTCAGTGTCTGTGTCTTCATCATGATTATAATCAGATTGGTTTTCGATCAGTGTCTGTGTCTTCATCATTTTCTTGTTGCTTCTTAGAGAGACTTCCACACATAGACGCACTTGGTCAGACTTTCGGAGACGGATGAAACCTTGAAATTGTCGAAAATTCCCAATTTTAACTGGAGGTGTGTCATGAGTTATCTTCATCAAGCTTTTCCTGCTAAGCATGTAACTCAATTCGAGATTAACATTGCCTCTATCTAAGCCGTAGTCCTCATAAACCATGTTAATCATATCTTCCAAGTTTGTGTCGTCATTCACTAGAATTACTTTGCTTCCTCTTCTGCTATCAACGTGAAACATCCATTTATCCTTCTCGAATAACCACTGGCCACAAACAACTATAACATCCATCATTGAATTGCTTGGGATTAACGTGAAAGAATCTATTGTCAAAAACAAGACATCGTACGTAACTTGGAGAAGAAAGAACAGACTACGGCTAAACCTAGGTTTTCATAACTGTTCCGGTTAGTGGTCGAATTTTTTAGTTTAATTATTAACCCAGAATTGGTCTAAATCTAATTAGTAAACCGATTTTCGTGAATAAGTCTGCTACAACATATAACTCCTTTAAAGTCTGCCATAACGTATGTTAAAGTCTGCTATCACATAAAAGTTAGTTTTGTTAGTTTATAAGTCTGCAGCTTAGCATACATAACATATAAGTCTGCGATCTCATGAACACGAAAATCTGCCAAATTATAAAAAGTATGTGAGAAAAATATGTGTGCGATTATGAAAGTCTTCGAAATATTAAAAAGCTGCCATCAAAAGACAAAAATCTGCTATAAAATCCTGCCAATTAAAAACAAATTTGCTATTAAAATTAAATCTACCATAATGTGTGGTAGACTTTTTCAGAAAGTCTCTAACCATATAAAATCTGCCACACTAAGTTTGTTGAAAAATATTAATCTGTCAAGTACTAATAAAACTGCCATTAAATGTCGCAGATTTTTAACAGTAGACTTATTTATATATTTTGAAAATATTTATTTTCTGTAAATTTTTTTTTTGAATTTTTTTTTTGTTAACAAAGAAAACAAGGACATTCTGGACATAAAAAGTAGTCTAGTAATTAAAAAAAAAAGTATGTTATTTTAGTCATTACTCATAAAATGTGTGTTATTTTAGTAATCTTCCCAAAATATTATGCTAACAACAAAGAAGAATAAAACTCATAGGTAAAGATAACAGTTTTAACGCAAAAACAACTCACATATATTCATAGCACTTAACGATAACAAAATACAAAACATTGTGCTGACAACAAAATTAAGAAGAAGAAGTTTGAGTAAAGAGAATATTGAGCTAACAACAAATCATACACTAATAGGAAAACGATTCAGGAAATGAGATTAATAAGGTAACAACAAATCGTATGCAAATTTCAAAATAAACTTGCAGACTTTGTGCTAACAACAAAAAACATATGCGAGAAAGTTCAAAATCATTGTTTACCAAATTGAAGCCGGTAAATCAAAACTAAAAAGGAATGATTTTCATGATCTTGTGTATATATTAAATACAAATAATAATTACGAATACTTGTAAATGATTCTTGAAGTCTCTTTAACAAGAGATGATTGGAAGCGAATGTTTCCATTTGGGAGAATCAAAAAAATTACATAAAATTCTAAATTTAGGGTTTCAGGGTGCAAAGATTTCCTCGGGTCGGACGGAGATTGGCCCTCGAGTGCAAAGGCAGAAGGAAGCTTGACTGCAAGACCCACCCGTCGAGCAGGGACGAAAGTCGGCCTTAGTGATCCGATGGGGCGGAGCGGAAGGACCGTCGCTCAGCGGATAAAAGTTATTCTAGGGATAACAGACTGATCTCTCCCAAGTCGTTGAAGGAAAAAATAAAATGGAGTGAATATATGAAAATAAAGTTTATAATAATATATATGGAGAAAATATCACTATTTTTTTATTTGGTACTTGATTGAGTTATGAAAAGGAAATTGTAAGATTTGAAGAAATATGAACTCGGGCTGTGACTATATTCGATCGGGTTTCAGATATATACATACCGACCCGAACATCCATGATACAAAATCTAAAGCTCTACTCGGCTGATCCAAACACAACCCATACCGCTTTTATGAGACTGCGTCCGGGTCGATTAATTGGATTATCTCTACCTATACTAGTTTTTACACAAAAATAACTGTAATATAAAATCGTATCTTTCTTGGAACATGAGAATTACAAAGGTATATCATATGGACAACACTAATAAAAAAAACTTCGACAATTTTGTGGACTACTCTTTAGGCCTAAACCTCGAAAGCCGTATTTTAACATAGTTTGATAGTAACGCCCCAATTGCCAATACATCACTTTAATTAACTGAAATAGTTTAGTTGACTGACAATATAAATTGAATACTATTAATCTGCGAATCTGCGCGGATATTAATTTTTATTTTTTAAAAACAATTTTTTTTTTATGATTATTGTTATATTTTACATTTGTCACCATATATTTAATTGTATATGTATTTGGATATTTTAGATTTCTATACTGAATCGAACTCGAATCAAAACAAGTAATATGGTTACTTTTGATTATTTGGTTACTTTTAGGCTATTTTTAGTTTGGATTCAAAATAAAGGAACCGAATTGGTTACTTTTGGTACAAATATCCGAATTTGTTTCAGATACGTTGTTTATTTGGATATTTTTAGGTTTCTATATATTAAAACCGAATCTACTCGGACTTAGGATCCGACTCGAAATCCACCAAAATTTTAATAATTCAAATATGGAACCTGATTCAAAAACCCAAAAAAAACACAATACCCAAAAAATTAACTTGTACCTGAAGTACCTGAACGAGTAATTAACTAACTGATTATGTAATCAAACAAAAATATTTGTTAACCCTTTTGAATTCTTATCATAAATAGAATAATTTCATTTTTTTTTTTGACGTCAAAAGGCCATTCTGTTACTCAAACTTGAGGTGGTCTGGGTAACCAAACCGGAATAGAACAACCAACAAAATGTAACTCCCTATGGAAAGATCTAGCAGTCTTAGCCAAAAAATCAGCAATCTGATTGTGCGCCCGTGGAACGTGAGTGATGTTGAATTCCGGGAAGCATATCTGTAGCGTCTCTATCCTCTCCAATTCTGTCGAAAAGCTTGGCCACGCCTGAGGGTCCTTTACCATTGCAATTAGTTCCTTACAGTCTGTCCCAAAGCTCTGGCAGGTCGAATGTTGCAGCATATTCTCCATCGCCCAGCGTAGTGCTTCTACTTCCGAGTGCAAGGCTGATTCGCGTCGGGGGAAGTTTCTTGTCCCCATAAGTTGAGTGTTCCCAGAACTATCCATCCATGCCCATCTGCTTCCACCAAAGTTAGCGGAAGATGTCCAAGATCCATCTAACAAGCAAATGTTTCCCAAGCTTACGACTTGGGGTGCCTCATTTATATTATCTTGTGCCACTTCTTGTGCCACTTCGTTAGCATCAAACCAGGCTTGGCATTCACTCTCTGCATGTCTAACTAATTCCAAAGGATCTCTATCTATTCCCCTGAAGAGTTTTTCATTCCTAGCCTTCCAAATGTACCATATCATCCAGGGATAAGGATCCCTATCTTGCTATGGCCCAATGATACCATTCTTCCTCCAGAATAGATAATCCATATTTGTGTAGACGCTCGAAACCGGGAAAATATTTGGGCATGTCGGAGTTGATGATAAAGACCACACTTGAAGAGCTGGTGGGCATTCAAAAATTGCATGTGTGACGGTCTCCTCCACTTCTCCACATCTTGGGCAATAATTGTCACACCTCATATTACGTCTAACTAAGTTCCTCGTTACTGCCACATGACCAGTTAACAACTGCCATATAAGATGACATATCTTCGTAGGAGCCTTCAATTTCCACGCAAAAGCTTGTAGCTTTGTAATACTTGGCTCCAAAACTTCATTTTCCTCCGTTACCTTTAATAAATTCTGGGCCACCCAATATCCAGATTTGACCATGTATTGGCCATTCCTTGTAAAGTTCCAGCAGAAAGTATCACGACGATGAGTTGAGCTTATGGCCAAACTCCTTATGAATGGTATATCCTCAGGATGAACATAGTTCTCCAATAGTCCCACATCCCAATCCTTTGATCCCTGATCAATAAGATCGCTTACTCTCATATTAGGATGCATCACTGGTGCTATGGGGACAACTGGCCTCGCGAGGTTCGATGGAATACATGGATCCTCCCATACCTTAATTTCACAACCTGAATGTATCTTCTGTCTAATTCCCAGTAATAGCAATTTCCTTGCAGCAGAAATGCTAGTCCACACATAGGATGGGCTGCTAGCAGCGTTTACTCTTAATGGAGAGCTCAATCTATAATATCTTCCCCGTAAGACTCGAGCGACCAGAGAATCAGGGAACTGTACTAGTCTCCATAGTTGTTTAGCCAAAAGAGCCAGATTAAACTCATGGATCATTCGGAAGCCAATTCCACCCTCCTCTCTTGGTAGACAGATTTTTCCCATTTTGCCCAGTGTATTCCTCTTTTTGGTGGATTCGAGCTCCACCAGAACTGAGCGATGGCACTGGCTAAATTTTCGCATATCTCCAATGGGAGCAGGAAAGTCGACATGACATATGTCGGAAGAGCAAGCAGAATGGATTTAATCAGCACTTCCTTTCCACCTTTTGGAGCCATCTACATGTCCATCCATTCACTCTATGCATCAGCTTATCTTTCAGGAATGCAAAAAGTTTGCATTTAGATCCGCTTATGTCTTCGGGGATGCCTAAGTATGTTCCCATTCCTCCTTCATTATGTATCCCAAGTGCATCTTTAATCTCTTGTCTAGTAGTTGCATTAATCCGCTTACCAAAGAGTAAGGACGATTTGTCAAAGTTGATACATTGACCAGATGCTTTGCCATATCTTCTGACTACTTTCATTACTTCTTCACATTCATGGGGCTCGGCCTTACAGAAGAAAAGGCTATCATCAGCAAAGAGAAGGTGGGATACCGACGGACACGTGCGTGTAACACGCATCCCTGTTATCTTCCCTTGTATCTCTGCATGATTAAGAAGGCTAGCGAGCGCTTCCGTGCATAGAATAAAAATGAAAGGAGACAAAGGATCTCCTTGACGTAATCCTCTACCTGGAGTAATATTCCCTCTTGGCTCTCCATTCATGAGAACCTCATATTTCACCTATGTAATGCATCGCATGACCCAGCTGATCCAAGTTCCTGAGAAACCCATCTTGCGCAGGACAGCTTCAATAAAAGACCACTCCATCCTATCATATGCTTTGCTCATGTCTGTCTTGATGGTCATCCTTTTATTTCGTCCACTTGGCTTCGTTCGCAAAGCGTGGAACATTTCCTGAGCGATCATAACATTATCTGAAATCTGTCTCCCAGCAACAAAGGCTGACTGGGTTTCCGATATCAAGTCTGGTAGTACTTTTTTTAACCTCTGGCATAACACTTTAAAGATTATCTTGTAGCTGACGTTGCACAGGCTAATGGATCTAAACTGAGCCATTGCATTAGGCTTTGTTATCTTCGGGATGAGACATATATTTGTATCATTCAGTCCATTCGCCACCATCCCCTCAAACAGGAATTTATTAACCACAAGAGTTAAATCTTCTTTTACTATATCCCAGAATTTCTGGTAAAAAAACGCAGTCATCCCATCTGGTCCTGGGGCCTTCTCTGGGTGCATGGCAAAAAGCGCTAATTTGACCTCCCATTCAGAGACCGGAGCTGTAAGGTTGTCATTCATATCACCAGTGATCGTCGTTGAAACTTGAGCTAGCGCCTCCTCAATTTCCTCCGGATTCGATGATTCAAAAATTTGCCTAAAATAACTAGTAGCAATGGCTACTAGTCCTTCTTCATCCTCAACAATATTTTCATTCTCATCTAAGAGCTGTGTGATCTTATTTCTGGCTCTTCTTTGCTTCGTCAAGGCATGGAAATTTTTTGTATTTCTATCTCCTTCTCTCAACCAAAACACCCGACTCTTCTGCGGGAACCGAAATTCGCACTGTCGATTTCCGTTTAAATTAGGAAACTAGGAAAACTTTAATTTCCCAGAGGTCCCGGAGATCTGTTAATACCACACGCTAAGAAATCAGAACACGAGATATCAACGACAAAGTACAAAAATCGTAACAAGAGAGCAAAATAGATCTTATTCTGAATCCGTGTTTGAGCATTACAACAAGTTATAAGCCTGGGCTCGAGAGCTGTCGGCGAGATTCCTAGTTCTAGTAACCCTAAGACGGCTAAACCTAATTGAGTCGCAGCTCGAAATAACAGAAACGAAAATATGCCTAAATAGCTCTAAGTGCTAAGTTTTCTCCGAAAAAAGTCTCTTCCCATGCCTCTCGCCTAGGACTCCTTATATACTGGCTCTTAGGTCGGTTTACGCTTTTCCTCTTCTGCCCTTAAGCCGTCATAGCATAAAAATGGAGATATTCCATTTTTTCCGATCTTCGTAATTATCTTCAAAATTTCGTATTTATCCGCGTAAACTTGACATTTATCTTTCCTTGCGAACCAAGCGTAAACCGTCATGCGGCTTACGGGCTGTTGTTTAAGAAATCGTAAGTTGGGCCTCGATTCATGTCTTAGGTCCCTTTGGGCCGTCTTTTGACTCGAAGCGTTTATTACGACTTCTTTCGATAAAGAACGAACTTTCCGCGGTTTTTACCGTAAAGTTTGATCGATGACTTAGAATGGCGGGAAACATGAAATGGGTTCGCTCCAGTCTTCGGGAGATAGCATCGAAGGGTAGACGAGAATGCATGGACTAATGTTGTATCGACGTTTTGGAAGAGCTCGGTCGCTATGTAGCGACCGAGCGGAACGGACGCTCGGTCGCTACGTAGCGACCGAGCGGGACTGACGCTCGGTCGCTACGTAGCGACCGGACAGCGTGCATGTAAGGTAGTTGCGTAATGACCGAGCTTGGTTCGTCCGTGTTCTGATCGT
Organism: Brassica napus; assembly: GCF_020379485.1. Taxonomy (NCBI): domain Eukaryota; kingdom Viridiplantae; phylum Streptophyta; class Magnoliopsida; order Brassicales; family Brassicaceae; genus Brassica; species Brassica napus. Next base: position 22,680,614 of record NC_063448.1, read on the forward strand.
CATACTCGGACCTATCCGTAGCTGGTCTGGGTATGTTTCCGATGGCTTATGTTTGATCTAAATAGAATTCGAACGAAGATTTATCTCGGGAACATACGTTGCGACGTTTTCTTGACCGAGCATGATTTGTTGCGGAAAGACATACTTGTATTATGCGGGGATTTGGACGTTAACTTCGTCGTAACCGTTTTCGACCCCAACACCTAGCGACCGAGCTTCGGTGAGAGTTCGGTCACTACGTAGCGACCAGCTTGTGCGCTGGTTGCTACGCGGCAACCTTGTTCGAGTCTTTCTCCGATTTTTCGTGAATGTGTTTTCTCCGCAAGATTCTTCGTAAAAATAAATGTTTTTTGAAGATTTATTTTTCGTAAAAACGTTCATGGCGATTTTTACGGACTTTCAGACATTGATTCCGTCATGACCGATTTTGACCCCAACAGTTAGCCCCCCAGCTCGTTAGAACCATGAGCTTATAGCGTGAGGTTCTAGCGAGTGGCTTGGCAAGTTAGGCAAGTTAGGTGAGTTAGGCGGAATTAATGGTCGAAGAAGACTGTGGTAAGTGATCTTCTCGCTCTTCTAAAAGTTGAACGCGATAAGATTGCGGCTGCGCCTTATGACGGCTGCCTACGTACCCTTGTTGAAGGGATCAAGCCTTTTGTAGTTCGTCTTGGAGTTAAGGTTCGTATGACTAGTTTTCCAGCGAGACCTTTACGGTCTAGTTTTTATGTCGAGGTTATCAGGCGTGTTGCTGCCGATGGCATTTTATATGGGTGTAGAGGGAAGACTATGAGTTGTCATCTCGTAATCTAACTCTGTGTGAACTGCTATATCCGTGATCTGTTTCGAGTTTTCCGCAGTGTGTAAACTTGCGGGATTTCGGAAGACGCTCGAATATTGGCAAAGAGACAAATTTTGGGATCTCGTATCAAGGTTTTTGATACTATACCTAGAGATGTTAGAGACCAGTGCGCTGGGTTTAGGGTAAGACCTAGGTTTACTCCTGGTTTTAGAGGGTGCGATGACTAATTCGACTTACGTATCCCGTTTCAGTTTCATCCTGATTCCATACCGATTTAAAGTCCGCGATAGGTTCTCGGCTTATACGACTTGTATGGTTGGAACCGAGCATCTCTCCAAAGACAATTTTTAAGCCTCCTGGAAGTGATGACCAAAAATTTTGGGTTTCTTTTATAGCGCTATTATCCTTGTGTCGGATAGAGATGGCTAAGTCTGTTCAGGACGTTAAGAGTTTGTTGTGATCAGCAACAAACTTAATGGTAAAAATTACCATTTTGTGTCTTCGCGAAGGATATGTTTTGAGAAGATGTTAGTGCGTATGACTGTCTGGTCTTCCAAGAAGGTGTCTTTATCGAGGAAGGAAATTTTGTCGAAAAATGGTTCTTCAGGCATCTGCGACGTCTCGCAATGCTGAAGATTGTTTTTTTTTTGTATGCCGCATTTCGTGCTTAAAATGTTCGCGGGCTTGAAGATGTTTCGTGATATTGCAAGGGTTTAGTCTTAGCCCTGCGTTTGAGAAACATTTTGGTTTGTCTACGGATGTTTGCAGCCAAAATTATTGTTCCTGTTTGGATTTGATTTGCGATCGAGGAGTTAGGAGCAAGGGGTCGCGTAAATTTGTCCCTGGAAAGAGGCATCCTCTTATACCGTGCTTTGTGAGGTGTTGGCCTTCTGAGAGTTCGTTTGTGTCTATTTGAGGATGTTTCGTATAGCTATAGGAGCTCTGTTATGAGTTTTCCTTACATGCCTCATTTTACGAGTAAAACACAGCGGGTTTAAAGTGAATCGTAGTATATGGAACTTGGTCGATTTTTGACAAGTGGAACATTTCCGTTAACTGTTTGGTTGTTAGGACTGAGTTTTGTTATGACGAATTTACCGTATGATTCCCGTTTTTTGGGTCATACGATAATTGTTTGTGTAATCGTTATTTGGCGTTTCAAGACAAATTGCGGATTACCGTTTAGCCGTCAAGTTATTGGAGCGGTGGTCGCTCAATTGTTTTGGCTTTGCATGAAGGTTGTGCTCAGCTTTATAGCCAAGGACGTTTTTGCCAAAGGATTAGACCATGACACTTTTGTGCTATCAATAAGGTCAAGTCGGTTAGAATCGTCCTTAAAGGGGATGCTGTAACCTAGTTCGGCTTCGAATGAAAGGCGTAATTGGGCGAGTGAAGAATGGCGTTTATTGAGATTGATAGGCTGAGTATGCCCATGGTGGTAGAAAATGTTTTTCCACTTTAGGGTTAATTTATACGATGAAAGTTTCGTATAATGTTTCCTTTATTCGTATGGAAGTTGTTTCCTTTGTTTCCGAGGGAGACAAAGCCTAAGAAGCTCGATACAGAGCCCGTGCGGAGTCAGTTGCAGGGTGATTTCCTGCTCGGACGTGACCAAGCGGAATGAGAGCGGATGCCAGTGAGTCGCAGGGCTAAAGAATGAGACCTTTCAGATCGTGGTGCGAGGAAGTAAAGTTTATATTGGTCGTCCAATGTCGGATCATACAGCTTGGTTTTTGCTATAAGGAAAGTACTTTTTCGTAAAACCTGTTACGTTTACTTTCGAAAGTTACTTCGTATGACATGATCTGATTATACGAAGGATTTTCTGCGTAAGTAACGGGCGACCGGTTTTTACGAATTTAGCAAATTGACGCGACATATGGAGATGTTAAAATAACGATGTTTTCGCAGAGTTTTGAGAAACGTTTCCGCTTTTGTTTTCATTCTTCGGTGAAAGTTTCTTTGAGTCGCTCATGGAGTTTTACCAAAGGTTATTTCACCGAGATCTAGTCGCGAAACGTTTTTGCAGGTTTCTTTAATGAATCAGTTAAACAGCGATAGACTTAGTCGACGAGCGGGGAGGACATGTTCTCTTTGTCATATTTTCTGTTACTTTTGTTCTTGATTTTGCTTTGTCGCAAATGTTTTTTGATGTTTTTCCGTGAGTCGGTTGGTTCAACGGAAAATGAGAGCGATGCTTCGATGCCTGAAGATTTCTTGTATAATGACTCTTATACGAAACTCGTTTTATCAAATCAGAAAAGATCTTTATGACTTCAGCAAATCATTGACTTTCATTCTGAAGTTTGGCGGAGGTCTTCTAAACGAATGATTGCGATGATAGATGATGTATAGTCTTTGAGAATTTTCCAAGATGGTTTGGATCAGTTCCTAGCGTTTAAACGAATCTCAAATTGTCGTTTGCTTTTAGGATCATCTTGACGAGACATCGCATTGTTTGAATATTTTTCCGTATATTTCTACGAGAGTTTGCTTTGTCGAAAGCGTTTTCTTGATCTTGACGAGACATCTCATTGTTTGAATATGTTTTTGAAGTATGGGAGTATACGAGTATAGTATACGCACCTACTCCGTCCCTCTTTCTCAAGGAATAGAATGATGCGACAGTCCGAGTCGGTTTGAAGACGACGCGAGCACTTGTGACTTGGTTGTTTCCACGTTGACGACTCGAAATATTTAGGTTCCGAGAAAATTGCCAGAAACGAATCGGTTTTAAGACGACGTTTAAGTCTCTAGTTTTTTCTCTCCTTAGGAAGCGATCGTTTCTCGATTTTCGGAGAGTTTAGATCGGTTTGCAAGATCTGGATGAACAGTTATGGGACAATATATCGAGAGAGGAAAAATCGCCTAAGACTTAGTTCGCTAGACTATCTACCTAGGTTTTACGTTCCCCAAAGTTCTATGGTAGTCTCAAAGGCGTTTTTATTTCTTAGTAATTTCCTACGAAAATTCCAAGTTTGATTTTAAAAATTTCAAGTCGCAAATACCTTAGTTCTCTCGAAGATGCCGTTTTGTCTCTTCTTAGTTTTGCTTGCTCATTTCCCCTTCCTCTTCTCGTGTATGTTTGCCTTTTTTGATATTGGTGTTTATCCTTTGAAACTTGACATTTATCTTCCGAACTTGACTGATACGACGTCAATAAAAAGGTTCAACATAATCGTATAGTTGAGGCGGATAAGGTGTTAAGTTAACCGTTGCCGTTTTATACGATTAATCTGAATCCACGCGAGAAAACAAGTCTCTGCGGTGTTTTTTTTTTTTTTTTTTTTACCGTAAAGTTTCAAAGGTAACTCCAATCGAGACGAAACAAGAGACGTTTCGATCGAGATTTGAAGAAGAACACAAAGATGGAGGTAAGGGCGAGTAGGAGCAAGCAAAGGAGTTTAGACGAGTCTTACTTGTTTTCGTCGTAAAATCTCAACGGAAACTCCGATTGAGACGAAACGAAAAGCGTTTCGATCGGGACTCAAAAGAGAACACAAAGGAGGAGCTTTTTGAGGCCTGACAGGTCGCTATGTAGTGAGCTGGAGGCCTGACAGGTCGCTATGTAGCGAGTAGAAGTGAGCCAAGAAGAGTCCTACTTGTTTTCGTAGTAAAATCTTTACGGAAACTCCGATTGAGACGAAACGAAAAGCGTTTCGATGAGGATTCAAAAGAGAACGCAAAGAAGGACTTTTCTGAGGCATGACAGGTCGCTATGTAGCGAGTGGAAGTCTGACAGGTCGCTACGTAGCGAGTGGAAGCAAGCCAAGAAGAGTCCTACTTGTTTTCGTTGTAAAATCTCAACGGAAACTCCGATTGAGACGAAACGAAAAACGTTTCGATGAGGATTCAAAAGAGAACGCAAAGGAGAACCCTTTTTAGGCCTGGCAGGTCGCTACGTAGCGAATGGAGAGTTGGCTTGAGCTCGGTCGCTACGTAGCGACCGAGCCGTGTACGTTCTCGGTCACTACGTAGCGACCGAGCTTGGCTGGAGCTCCGTCGCTACGTAGCGACCGAGCTGTGTGCGTGCTTGGTCGCTACGTAGCGACCGAGCCATGTGCGTGCTCGGTCGCTACGTAGCGACCGAGCCGTGTGCGTGCTCGGTCGCTACGTAGCGACCTAGCCGTGTGCGTGCTCGGTCGCTATGTAGCGACCGAGCTGTGTGCGTTTTCGGTCGCTACATAGCGACCGAGCTTGGCTGTAGCGACCGAGCTGTGTGCGTGCTCGGTCGCTATGTAGCGACCGAGCCGTGTGCGTGCTCGGTCGCGACGTAGAGACCGAGCCGTGTACGTGCGCGTTCGCTACGTAACGACCGAGCTTGGCTGGAGCTCGGTCGCTACGTAGCGACCAAGCTGTGTGTGTGCTCGGTCGCTACGTAGCGACCGAGCTGTGTAATCGATTTGTTGCGCTTCCCTTTTCCGCGATTAACCTAGGGGTTTTCTGTGGTTTTTGGGAGAACAAGTTTTACCCTTCCGAAATGTTTTCGGAAAAAATGTTTTGATAAAACCCTTACGCATTGAGATTTCTTTTGTTCGGTAATGAGCCAAACTTACGGGGTTTGATAAGATTTATCATTTCCCTTTATGTTTAAAAAGAGAAATCGCGAGCTCGTTTCATTGCACTTCCTGTGGCGAAAAGTCGCGGGCTAGGTTTTTTCGATTTTTTTTTTTTAAGCACTATGGTGTTTGCGTAAGCGTTGGCCATAGGTGCAATGGCGTCTGGGGTTGTCTTACCAGCGTTGTTGCGAACTGAGATTTTGTATTTCTTATTTCCAGACTCTGTTTCGATCAAGCGTTTTGTGGCTGAGAGTAAGATTGATCCGTACCCCCCCCCCTCCTTCTAGCGCCAAACTGTGGGAACCGAAATTCGCACTGTCGATTTCTGTTTAAATTAGGAAACTAGGAAAACCCTAATTTCCCAGGGGTCCCGGAGATCTGTTAATACCACACGCTAATCAATCAGAACACGAGATATCAACGACAAAGTACAAAAATCGTAACAAGAGAGCAAAATAGATCTTATTCCGAATCCGTGTTTGAGCGTTACAACAAGGTATAAGCCTGGGCTCGAGAGCTGTCGGCGAGATTTCTAGTTCTAGCAACCCTAAGATGGCTAAACCTAATTGAGTCGCAGCTCGAAATAACAGAAACAAAAATATGCCTAAATCGCTCTAAGTGCTAAGTTTTCTCCGAAAAAGTCTCTTCCCATGCCTCTCGCCTAGGACTCCTTATATACTGGCTCCTAGGTCAGTTTACGCTTTTCCTCTTCCTTTTCCTCTTTTCCGATCTTCGTAATTATCTTCAAAATTTCGTATTTATCCGCGTAAACTTGACATTTATCTTTCCTTGCGAACCAAGCATAAACCGTCATGCGGCTTACGGGCTGTTGGTTAAGAAATCATAAGTTGGGCCTCGAGTCATGTCTTAGGTCCCTTTGGGCCGTCTTCTGACTCGAAGCGTTTATTACGGCTCTTTTCGATAAAGAACAAACTTTCCGTGGTTTTTACAGTAAAGTTTGATCGATGACTTAGAATGGCGGGAAATATGAAATGGGTTCGCTACGGTCTTCGGGAGATAGCATCGAAGGGTAGACGAGAATGCATGGACTAATGTCGTATCGACGTCCGGAAGAGCTCGGTCGCTACGTAGCGACCGGACAGCGTGCATGTGCGGTAGTTGCGTAATGACCGAGCTTGGTTCGTCCGTGTTCTGATCGTCATACTCGAACCTATCCGTAGCTGGTCTGGGTATGTTTCCGATGGCTTATGTTTGATCTAAATAGAATTCGAACGAAGATTTATCTCGGGAACATACGTTGCGACGTTTTCTTGACCGAGCATGATTTGTTGCGGAAAGACATTCTTGTATTCTGCGGGGATTTGGACGTTAACTTCGTCGTAACCGTTTTTGACCCCAACAGTAACTGTTTTCGACCCCAACACCTAGCGACCGAGCTTCGGTGAGAGCTCGGTCGCTACGTAGCGACCGAGCCGTGCACGTGCTCGGTCGCTAGCTTGTGCGCTGGTTGCTACGCGGCAACCTTTTTCGAGTCTTTCTCCGATTTTTCGTGAATGTGTTTTCTCCGCAAGATTCTTCGTAAAAATAAATGTTTTTTGAAGATTTATTTTTCGTAAAAACATTCAGGCCGATTTTTACGGACTTTCAGACATTGATTTCGTCGTGACCGATTTTGACCCCAACATCTTCTGCTTCCAGAACATCTCTTCTGCTTTAAGAGCATCTGAGAGTTCTTTTATGGCTGCTGCAATTTCCTCAGTTGTGGCATTATCATCTGCATACAATCCTTCCACCTTTTCTTTAAGCTCCTCCACTAATTTTGCCGAATTGACATTATTTTGCTTTCGCCATTCACTCAAGGCTCTCCTGCAGATGGAAATATGTTCCATAATAGTCGCATTGGGAGGAAGATCAGGTGATTTCCATCCCTCATGGATAACTTGCCGTAGCTCTTCATTATCCAACCATCTTTTATCAAACTTAAACTTTTTGGATCTTCTCGTTGGCTTTATGAGTATGTCTGCAAGAATCGAACGATGGTCCGATCCCGATAGCCTCATGTACTTTACAGTCGAGTGGGGAAACTTCTCATGCCAGTCCGCATTTCCTACAGCTCTGTCTAAACGACATCGAACTGTTGATCCTCCTGCTCTCTTCCCCACCCAAGAAAGCATATCACCCGTGAAAGGAAATTCTAGCATACCACAGTCATTAAGCATCTGCTTGAAAGGAAGAAAAGAACTATCAGAGCGTTGTCTTCCTCCTGCTTTCTCATTATAACATGTTATTTCATTAAAATCTCCTATCATGAACCAAGGTCCATTTCTTGTTGTTCAGAAACGCGTAAGACGTTCCCAAACTTGATTTATTCTTTCTAATACAGGGTCCCCATAAACAAACGTCATATAGACTTTTATTCCATCAATGACTGCCTCAATGTCAATCATACGATTATTTGAAAATAAAACATTAACTTGAAATTCATCCATAAAAAATAAAGCTAAACCTCCGCTGAGTCCAAGTGGCTCAACAGTAAACAAATGATCAAATCTTAAGATAGCCTGAATATTTTGCAACAGCAGCCTTCTGTTCTTCATCTCAGAAAGAAACACAAGTCTTGGGCGATGCTTCTGACACATCTCCGTAAGGCGTCGAACTGTGAGGTCGTTTCCAATCCCTCTACAGTTCCAACTGAGCGTCCTCATTGATCAAGGTGTGATGGGTTTTTGGACCCCATCGAACCATCACTCTTTGATGAGCCGGTTTTCTGTCTCCTCGAGCTATGGTGATGGCGTAGCCTCCAGTTCCACCAGACACACGAGCTGCAAGAGAGGAAGATGACCTCTTCTGTGGAGATCCTCGAAGAAGAATCTCAAATTTCTTTTTCTGAATGCCCAAAGAAGCACTCGACTTGTAACCATGTTTGATATGTCTCGACGATCTACCAGCCAACTTATGTGATTTTTGATCAGCAACGTGATCGGCCCTATCATGACCGTTTTTATCTTCCATTTCCGCAAGCTCCAACCCCATCAAATCATCATTCTCCATCTCACAATCCATCAAACCATGCACCATCTAGCTGCTCCGTAATATCCATATCATTGAGCGCTTCAATCACCTGATCATCTTCCGTAGTCGGCTTTGGATCCTGCTCTGTCAAAGTTTCAAACGCTAGAGACCAAGGAGTCCCTTTTAAACGTTTTGTTACGTTCTCATCTAAGCTATCACCCCGGGATGGCGTAACAATAGCGCTAGCTATTCTCCTCGTAACAGTAGCCACACCCAAGCTTCTTTGATCTGGACTCGGACGCGGTTGAGACTGCTGTGGAGAAGCTTCACGATCAGCCTGCACCCGCTTTGCACTTTCCCTCGGTAGTGGAGAGACACTCCGCATTTGATGGTCATAAGAACCATCACCACGATCCATCGATGCACGCACCAGTCGATCATGTACCACGTTCTCATCATGGTGAGATTGAGGCTGAGACTTCTTCTCACGCCAGCTTGCTCCATTGTACCTATCATAAGGTTTTGCCTCCACTCGCGCACCCCCATACCTCTTCCTCCAAGACTGGTCATCCCGCCGCCGAATCATCCTGTCCACACGGCCCTTATAAGCCTCAAGAGGATGATCCAAGTCATAGTTCCGCCTTCCATTGTTATTCCTCTCAGTGGCGTAGCTAGACGGCTTATGGTATGGTGCAACCGGCGCATTCGAGTGCAACGCATTAGGCTCCTTTTTAACCAACACTTTCGAATACTGCTGTGGCCGGTTCTCCTGCAGCTGAACCCGCGCAAAGACGCCTTGATGCTGAAGCAAAGGACAATATTCCTTCTCATGGGTAAGCATGCCACAAGTAGAAAAATGTTTGAACAACATCTCGTACTTAATTTCAATCGTAACCTCATCTCTTTCAGGAGATTCAGCCTTCCTTGCAAACTTTAGTGGCCGTCGAGAGTCAATATCTAGGAGCATTCTTCCCTCAAATCAGCTCTATTGTGTCCTGATGAACATGCCCCAGACGTGAACCTATTTCCCTCAGGTTGTTCTCGGTCCATAGATGTAAGGGAACACCAATCAGTCGAGTCCAGAATGGTATTATCCAAGGATAGTCATCATGGACGATGGGTTCCCATCGAACCAGCACAAATATACAGAAGTTGAAGTGAAACGGACCCTGTCGAAGAACAGAGTTTAGCTCATCTTCAGTGGTAAAGTTGAGTAGACACTTTCCATTTCCCAAATCATTCCTCCATGCCCCATTGAACCAGCATTTTCTGGAGAAGTTTCTCCACACTTTGTTTTTTCGGGTTAAGGATCTTGCCGATCAGAGACAGCTTGAATTCATTAATGTTTTGAGAGACATCATGATCAGTTAACTTAATCGGTTCATCATCATCCTCATAGAGGATTCCCTTGCCCTTAATATCAGCCATATGAGTTGATTTTGAACGGTACGAGGACCCCATATGAGGGCTCGAGCTGTAGTATTCCTGCTTCAAAACGATCGGTAGAAACAGAGAGGTTCAGACCGTGACGTAAGATCGGACCAAAAAAAGTAGTAGCCTCAACCTGACTCAACAACCCGTGAAGATGCCACTCGTTAACCGGAGCCAAGAAGAGTAGCGGAACTGAGAGCGGAGACAACCGGATTCGAAATGATCGAATGGATAGGGGCAGGGATGTAGTCGATCGATCAGTAACCACACGTCAATGAACGTGGAGATCAAGTGAACTCGTGATCAGACCGAGAGAGGTCGACGATGAACAGATCGGCTTTGATGCCGTGGGAAATACTCCAGATAAGAGCGATCGAGATACAGCGTACGATGAGGACTCTGTATAGCCAGGTGATCCACACGCCATAGAACGTGTCGATCAGATAAAGATCAAAACTTCAAAGGAAGCTTGCGATCTGGAGAATCGCCATTAGAGTCGCCGCAGAAGCCCTAACCCTAGTCGGTAATTATTAAACTGTAGAATAATTTCATTTAAACATGTCAAATTATTATTGTTAACATGTAAAATAAATGATGTTGTTATATTATTAATGAAGTAGTTAAAAATAGTAAATAACAATTAAAAACATATAAGTTACGTTTTGTACTTTTATAATAAATGATGTTGAATTGTTTTAAAAAGAAAATAAATGAAGTGGTTAGAAATAATTTTAAAAGAAATAAAAATCAGTAAAATCACTTTAAAGTAGGCAATATTGTTATGTACTTTGTTTTAATAGAATAGATGCAGTGATATCCTTAATTCAAAATTAACATATTGGTATATATATCCGAGTGAGTGTGTATGTGGTTACATACCGAAACCATTCCTCTACCAAAACGTCTTCACCTTTTCAACTCTTCATCTTCTTTCTCTTCTCATTCGAAATAAACAAATAGAGATAATAAAATATATCAAAACACAAAGAGAGAAAAATGAGTGATGTTCGAGTAAACGCAGATCAACAAGAAGAAGGAGAACAACAACAAAACCTGGTCAAAGCACCGGTCAAGCGACCCCTCGGCCTCCTCATCACTACTTACGGCTGCCTCTTCGTCGGCTCCATCGCCTCGAGCCTCCTCGCGAAATACTACTTCGTCCACGGTGGCTCGAGCCGGTGGGTCTCCACGTGGGTCCAATCCGCCGGATTCCCACTCCTCCTCGGGCTTATCTACTTCCCTCGCTTCGTCTTCAGAACAACTAAGCGCCGTCCCTTCACGCGCTTCACACACCGCCATCTCCTCTTCTCCGTCGTAATCGGACTCATCCTCGGTTTCAACAACTTCCTCTTCTCATGGGGTACCTCGTACCTCCCAGTGTCCACATCATCACTTCTCCTCTCGACACAACTCATCTTCACTCTGATCTTGTCCGTGATCATAGTGAAACAGAAAGTCACTTTCTCAAATCTCAATTGTGTTGTTCTCTTAACGTTAAGCTCTGTTTTATTAGCTCTCGGTTCGAGCCAAGATAAACCGGCCGGTTTAACTAAAACCAAATATTTCATCGGGTTTTTATCCACGATCGGAGCCGGTTTACTCTTCGCGCTCTACCTGCCCGTGACGGAGAGGGTCTACAGGTCCGTTTATTGCTACGCGATGGTCATGGAGATGCAACTGGTTATGGAATTTTCTGCCACGGTTTTCGCCACAATCGGTATGGCTTTCGACGGTGGGTTTAAAGAAATGGTTAAGGAAGCGAACCAAGTTTTCACTAAAGGACCGACGGTTTACTGGACGGTGGCGATTTTAGCGAATGTGGTGACATGGCAGCTCTGTTTCGCGGCCACGTCAGGGATGGTTTATTTGACGTCTAGTATCACCGGAGGTATCTGCATGACGGCGTTACTAGCTATGAATGTGATTGGAGGTGTGGTGGTGTACGGCGATGCGTTCGGCGGCGTGAAGATTGTGTCGACGGTGCTATGTATTTGGGGATTCTCGTCTTATGTATATGGGATTTACGTGAAGATGAAGAAGGATGAGGAGAAGGAGGAGGAGGAGGAGGAGGGACACACCGGTATGAAGACGGTGGAAGACGGTGGAGAGTTAGAGTTGGAGATGGGTAAAATTAAAAATGACGTGGCGGCGGCGGATGAAAGGGTTTGATGATATGTGTGATTGAGATAGTCGTTATGATTTTTAGGAAGCCAAATAAAAAGTAGTATCTTTTATGTGTTCTTTCTTTTTCTTCTCAATTTTTATTTTTATTTTTACTTAATGCATCTGCTTTTTTTGTTTTTGTTTTTAGGTTTTTTTTCCCCTTTTGATTATATTTATGAATTATCTAACAATGAATACTGATTATGTAATCCTTTAAGTGAGTTTCAATGTCGGTCGATAGTCATATCTATATCTATTGTATGAAATTACGCATTATTATTTCCATTTAGTAAAATATTAAATTATATAAAAGGTTTATTTGACAGAACAAAAAACAAGTAGCAAAGCAAAAATCAAGATCTTAATTTGACTTTCACTACTCGGATTTTATTACAATAGACAAGATTTGAAACGAGTAAATAATTCATTAATAGCCACTAGATTTTTTCAACAGTCGCCATTATTTCAAATAATATCAAACTCCAAAAAAATTAGAACTTTAATTTTTTAAAAAATATATAGTATTATTTCAGATAATGTTTGCAATTTATGCGATTTAGGGTAAGTAATCCACGTAGCTAAATAATGATGATTTTTCCACAACACTCTACAGGAAGAAATCATTTAACAAAGAGAAAAAAATACATTCTCTAGTATGCTTCGCTTTCTTTTCTTCCTTTTAGGGCATTTTTCACTGATAAGAACCGCTTCAACAAAAAAGTATTACTCTTTTACTATAGATCTTTAATAAAATATTTTTTTAAAGAAAAAACTGTCATTCATACATGTATATTGAGTATCTCAAATATCTCTTTTTGTAACTGGCATCAAAAAACAACTTTTCTCTCTTATTTTTATTTATTTATTATTTTGAATTAAAACATACATTAAAATATTTTTGGATGGACATGCTTTTAGCTTCAGTTTATTTCTAGAGGAAACTTCTCGAGTTGTTGAGTTAGCAAGTTTGCCCTTTTCTCTCATTTTACGGCATGTTTGCAATTTGTTTGAGGGTTTTGCGACGAGTTCGTTGGCAAAGTGAAAGCATTTATGGTACTTCGTTTATTAGGACAAATACCTATCCTGCTTATTTACTTTAAATAAAAAAATTATATTGGAACTAATCTGAAAATATATTATGCGAAACTGTGATAAATAATTATGTCGGTCGACGGTCAATATCTATGTAACTACGTACTATCCCCTGTATATTATTTGAAAAACATTATAACTTTTTTTTGTAACCACATGTCATCAATAAGATGATTCTAAGAATTATTAGAGAAATATGTTGGTTCATCTAATTATATAATAAGTTTTTTTATTAAACTAACAATAATTCATCATTAATGTACTTTATTATTTCCTTAAATAAAATTTACGGAATTGTCTAATGTAGCTAAAGTATATATGGCAATTAATGATTTTGAATAATAAAGAATTGATAAAAAAATAGTGTATCTTCTATCATATTTGTTTAATTTTATACTATTAAATAAATTAAACAAATACAATAACCATATAATAAAAATTTAGATTTTTATGTATATGTTATATTTTAAATTTTTACAAACAGCTTTAAATTACTAAAACTGTTAAAAGTCTCACATTCAAATTTTATGATCCATGGTTTAAAATTTTTGTTATGACAAAATGCAAATGATTACAAAAATTATATAAATAAAAAATCTAATTTAATTAATTATTTAGATTAATATATATATCGTTTTAAATTAAACTATAAACCATATAAAATACAATATTTTAGTTTCAAAATTTACTTTGAACATTTTTTTTGATAAAAGTTTTGAGCGATCATTGACAACTTTTTTTTTTTTAGATTATAAATTACTAAAACTATTAATCCTACAATAAAAATTTTGTTATCAGTAATTTAAAATTTTTTCTATAAAAGATACAAATGATCAAAAAAACTATATGAGTAGAAATCATCATTTAATAGACATTAATATTAAAAATATACTAAAATATATTATCTATGTTAGTATCATTTAAATTTAATTACATATCCTCTCAAATATAAAAAAAATATTTTTTGGATTAGTAAAATTGATTTATATGTTCACACTAATTTAATTATATATTTAATAGTTACTGACTTTTAATTATTTAATATATATTTATTGTTTCATAATATGTAAAAATATTTAATACATAAAATAATTTTTATATGTAATGTTGATCCCGCGCAAATACAAAGCGCGGGTATTAACCTAGTTTACTCTAAATCACATAATCTCTGAACCGTTACTTTTCATCAACTGCCATTATTTCAATTAATCTCTTCTTTTTTTAACTTTTCAAAAACCTCAAAACTACCAAAAACTTAGCATTTAATTTTTTTTCTTAGAAAATAATATATTTCGGATCATACATAAGCGGCATTGAAAGACTAGTGAAAGTCTTTTCAAAAAAAAAAAAAAAAAGACTAGTGAAAGTGTGATCAAACTGAAATGGATTAAAAACATATCATTTCACTCTCCTGGACGTAATGGCTTTGCTTTCTTCTCCTCCTTTTAGCTTCGATTTATTTCTAGAGGAAACAGTTCTCAAGTTGTTGATTTAGCAAGATTTGCCTTTTTCTCTCTATTACCGCATGGTTTGCATTTTGTTTGAGGGTTTTTACGAAGAGTTCATTGACAAAAATGAAAGCATTTATGGTATTTAATGTATACATATACATGTCCATTTAAAGAAAAATATATTGGAACTAATGTTAAATTTACAATTGCGCGAAACTGTGATGAATATTATAAATGATGATATCAGACAAAACATAATTTCAATATACAAGTGACATCCAATAGGACCATTCCCATAGAAAATTATAAAACCTAAAAAAGGAAAAGTGTTGTCGTTTATGGGTCACAACATACCCAAAAATAAAAAGAAGTGATCACGATCATCATCATTAATTTACAGAGAGAGAGAGATTAAGAAAATAACATTTGAATGTGTGAAATAAAGAAGAGACATGCTTAATTGATGATGATGCAGCTTGGCATTAACTCGGTGTGGATTACTAACATTGTCTCCCTAATGCTCCTTTAGTTTTTGTATTTTTCTTGGAGCACTTTCATATGAAAAGGATTGTTTTATTCTTATTATCCTTTTGTGTTTTAAATAAGGTTATGACTCTTCACTAATATTGTAAGCCCTTGTGAATATTTTAGACCCACAAAATCCAAAATTTTGTTCCTTTTGATTCAATGACAAATTGAATCGAAGTTATGACCCCGATGTAGGGTTATGTATGTTTCCATTATATAAATACGACTTTACAATGCCCACATATCATTTAACATCTCCTAATCTCACATAAATGGATATACTATAACCGTTTAACAAATGCCCGTCGCTCTACATGCTCCAAGTATTAATCTTCGTTTTGCCTCAAACCCTATGATTACAAAACAAGTAAAAACAAACGACTTAGATATCATATGTATTATCAGCTGGTAGTTCAACTATTAACAAAACGAAATAAAACAAATAATAAGCAAATTCATATGCTATATAACCACATACTTTGTAGTTGTATCAATGGTAAGGATGGGCCAGTGTTTGTGTCGTCGAGTAGCTCGAGTGAATGAGCAAATACAGGATAAACACAAGACATTTCCTCTATAAAAGGAAGAGAGACGATAAAGTGAGTCACCGAAAAAATTGACTCTATAAGTGTGAGAATAAGCATAATTCCTAGAAATGGCAATTAAGATCTAGTTGTTGGTACTTCCTTGATTCACACATTTTATATGTGCTTCTAAATCTTTATTTGTTGCAACACTATTCAGTTAGATAGAGAAGTTTTGTAATCTCTTGCTTTCTGTAGATTGATCACAAATGAATCAAAGATTTCCCAAAACAAAAATCATCAGCAGAAAAGACAAAGTTTATTCAAGTTTTGTTATAGGTATATTAATCATTGAAGTTGACTTGTACTGTATAACGTAGATTGAGCCTATAGACGTTGGAAAAAGCGTGAAGCTCGTCGACCCATATTTGTTGATGTTTAAAATGTTTAGATAAGTAAACCATGTTTTTATATAATAATATAAGATTATCTCGTAACGCCTCTGGATAACGACTGAATAAATCCAAGTCTTCAGTTATGTTCAGTTCTAAGGTTGTAGAGTTCTCAAAAACTGACCTGAAAAGGTCACTGGCCATTAATCAAGAAGGTGGAATGGGCATGTACATCGGACTACCGGAAAAGATATGTGGCTCTAAGAAACAGGTGTTTAGCTTCGTCCAAGAGCGCCTCTCGGATCGTACAAACTCATGGTCGACGAAGCTCTTATCAAAAGGCGGCATAGAGGTTCAGATTAAAGCCGTAGCCCAGGCAGTACCCTCCTACACTATGTCTTGTTATCTACTTCCAAAAGGAATAACAAAAAATCTGACGAGCACTGTCGCACGATTTTGGTGGAGTACTAAATTCAATAATAGAGAACTTCATTGGGTTGCTTGGGATAAAATATGTGTACCAATGAAAAAGGGTGGACTGGGTTTCCGTGATTTTCACGAGTTTAACATTGCCTTACTAGCAAAACAGCTGTGGAAATTGCTAAAGTACCCACATTCACTCTTAGCTCGAGTACTCAAAGGAAGATACTACAGACACTCTACTTCAATGCAAGTTGAAAAAGCAAACAACCCGTCATATGGATGGCGAAGTATAGTAGCATCGAAAGAAGTTCTCCGGAAGGGTCTCAGGAAAAAGATTGGGAATTGATATGATACAAAGGTATGGGACGAACCCTGGCTTCCGACGAATCCAGCGTGACCTCCGCTAAATGCTGCAGATCATCGGGATGAGAACCTCCGTGTCCATCACCTAATCAACGAGCAGAACCACTCTTGGAACCTTGAATTGTTAAACGATCTTGTGGCAACATAAGACATACCCAGAGTAACCTCGCTCCGCCTTAGTCGTACAGGTCGCCAGGACAGCTACTGTTGGGACTTCACAAAATCGGGGCTATATACAGTTAAGTCATGCTACATAGTTGCTCATGACCTCTATTATGCGGCCTCCTCCTATGATACAACAGAACCAAGTACAACGAGACTTAAGAAAGCAATATGGAAAATCAAAGCTCCAAGGAAGCTTAAACATTTCTTATGGCAAGCTATGACAGGGTACCTAGCTACCGTGAAACAATTGAAGGACTGGCACTGTGCTAGAGAGAGTACATGTACTCGATGCGGTGGTGAAAGCGAGTCGATTAACCGCACTCTGTTCGAATGTCCACCGGCGCTGCAGTGCTGGACCCTATGCTCGATACCATCTCCTCCGGGGTCCTTCCCGTGTAACTCTTTATTCTCAAATATAGAATTTCTGCTATTCCGTGCAAAGGCAAGTGGAGTGAGTCCAGACGTGCTGGCTGCATTTCCATGGATTGCTTGGTATATCTGGAAGGCACGCAAAAAGAACGTTTTTAAGGACAAGGATATCTTGGCACGCAAAAAGAACGTTTTTAAGGACAAGGATACCTCACCAATGGATACACTCCAACTTGCTGTTAAGGAAGCTGAAAGCTGGCTGCTTGCGCGGATAATAGATGTGGAACCGCAAATAGACGCAGAAGAACAACATAAAGCTGTGAACATCGTGTTGCAGGCACCTCATTCAGCTCGTTGGAGATGCCAAACGGATGCGTCTTGGAAAACAGAGAATGACAGAGCTGGATTGGGATTTGTATTACTTGATGATGGAACTCGGTCCTCTTCGGAGCACAAGGAACAAGACAGGCGACATCCCCTCTCCACGCATAAGCTGAAGGTTTATTGTGGGCTATGCACGAGGTATTGAAGCTAGGAAACAGAGAGATCCGATTTGAATCAGATTGTGAGCAATTAATCAAGCTATTAGAGGAGGACAAAGATTGGCCAGCAATGGAGCCAGAACTTGATGAGATTAAAGCTCTTTCCGCTGATTTTACCGAATTCTCAATAGCATATATCCCAAGATCGATGAATCTCCGTGTTGACTCTCTTGCTAAAGGAGGAAGATCACGAGTGTTTGGATCCCATTTCGTCAACTGCTTTGCACCAAGCTGACTAGCTCCTTACGCTGGCCACGAAGCTGCTAACTAGTTTTTTAAGGTTTTATTTTCGATGTAAAAAAAAAAAAAAGAGGGAATGGACTTTTGGGGTGATTAAAGAAATGGTGCCATGATTATCGTAAGTGCGTTGGTAATGAATTACGCATTAAACAACTAAAAGAAAGTTAAAGAGGAATTAACTAAATCGATACTTCAAATTAAAAAAGGTTCATTGAAAATGCCCTTTGCGTTGTTTTAGGTTGTGGGATTACAGTTTACAAAGGGATAAGCTCCAAAGATTATAGATCAAAATTTTGAGCTGTAATTAGGAGGTTCACAGGTCTATTATCATACCAAATTAGATCAAAATTACTCGTAACTGACTTGGTACCTATATATGGTTGTGCTTAATCAAGAACCAAAATTAGGTACATCTATAAAAATTAAAGATTCCATAAACTCAATGCAATTCCAAAGATCAATCATACTAATCTTTTGGGAATCGCATTCTACATTACTTATTGTTAGATTTATGCTGGTTGAACATACATAAAACCGTATAATAGAAGCGTCTAATTTCTTTTAGTATATACTGTATGGTGGAGTGGTTAAATGATAAGCTACAAACACTAATTTTAAATTTACGGAATCGTAGGATTGATAAATCAAACCAAAAATAGAGATATTCTTTGATGATCGCTGACCTGACCAATGAACAAGTACATACACGCAGATAGAGACATGTGAGGGCAGATGACCCCGGTAAAATTTGGGAAAAAACATTTTAGTGTATTTTTCTCTAATTTTTTAATAATATTTAGTTAAAATTTGGCATCTGACCTTATTAATTTCTGTAATTTGTAAAAAAAGTTATTTTATTATAATAAAATATATATCTCTAATTTAAATATTAAATTTATATATTATAACTGAAGTCAAAAAAGTTTCTTACTCTACCACTGAGTACATACATAACTCCTCAGACTACACAATACATAGATGAAGTGATCCCTTACTAATAAAACCTTTGGTAAAATATATTGATATCCCGTTGAGTTACTTAATCAGAACATTTAATATTATAAAATTCACAATAAATTTCAATGATTTTTCTCAATGAATATCACATTAAAAAGGTTAGGTCTAGATGCTATTTCTACATCTCAAATCTAAGGTTCTTTTTGTTAAATAAATAAAAAGATAAGTACTGCAGTTAGAGATGTCAAAGAAGAGACTGGACCGCGGGCCAGGCCCGTTAAGGCTTGGGGCGGGGGGGGGGGGGGTACTGGGCCGAGGATTTGAAATCCCGCAGATTAGCGGGCCTCGCTGGCAGGTCTTGTGGCAGGACGGGCCAAAACGGGATGGGCCTCATGTTAACCGCGGGATTTGGGTGTCCCGCAACACTAACCTCCACAGCTCCACTCCATTTCTGTACAACCTTAAACAACGAGAGAGAGAGAGAGATGAGAAAGGCGACAGCGACAAATGAAGATCCGGTGACCTGCGAGTTGAAGGTCGATGATACTTCCGGACTCCCATGTGTCTTCTATCTCCAAGAGTGGAGCTTTTTTAAGCCACCGGAGACCGCGAACCCACTCTCCACCGAAGACGAAGATCCAGCTCCGACGATGGGTTCTTTAGTGACAGTGACTGCATGCATGCCACAGGTAAAGAAAGTTCAAACATGATTTGTTGTGGATTTATATTTTATCGGGTCTAACACTCTGTCTCTAACTCCTTATTTCAGGCGTGTTATCTTCTTCTTCTGGATCTCCTCATCTTTGATCCACCACCGGAGCTGCTAGTCTTCTTAGCTCCATCACTGGAGCTTCTATTCTTATTAGATCCGCCACTGGAGGTTCTCCTTCTCCGCACCGAGAAGGTATGAAACTCATTATGTATCTTTGGTGATGGCAATTAGAATGTCTTGTTAAGCTTGTAATCTGATATTGATAGTTTCTTGAAGTGAAATTACTTATGTTCAGTCTCTGTGTTCTTTTTTTGTGTGTTTGGAAGGTGAACAAGGAGTAAAGGAAGATACGAAACATAGCTGAAAGCGTTGTAAGTCTGACTACTCTGAAACATAGCTGAAAACGCTTAGCTTACTTTGTCATGTTCTGTCTCTGAAGAGTGATTGTTCATAAGATGATTATAGATGATCTAAATAGACTGTTGTGTCTCTTGTTGTCATTTTCTATTTGATGTTAACTCGATTACTAGACTGTTGTGTCTTATTGTCATGTCTTGAGTAGGGTAGCGATTTTTCCCTTTTTCCTGGTTCTCAGATTTTCGTTTGTTGTTTGATGTTGTTAACTGCTAAATATGATGTTATGTCTATGAAGTGAACTTTTATTACTTGATTATTAGCTTGAACTTATTACATGTTTGTCTGTCTTAGTGCTGGTTCATTACTCAATGTAAATTGCATGTCTTCTCTTTGTTTAATCTGATATTGTTAGTATAAAACTCTTCATTTATCAGTTTTGTTTGATGTTTAGTTTCAATTGCCTCTTTCTAGGTTTGCTTGATCTTTAATTGTTGTCTGAAATTGTGAAATGGAGAAGTTAAGAGAGGACTAATGTAGTTTGTTTAGTTACATTAGTGTAATTTGATATTGTTTATTGGCATTACTTTTGTATTGGAATTGTGATTTACTTGCATTACTTTTCTATACTTGATTCAGTCTTTCATATGTCTTTTGTTTCTGTAGGTGAGCAAGGAGGCGGCTGGTAATGACCGTGAAAGCCGGTGTAGGCTCAAAACGATATAGCATGTTATGGTGTTGGCTTGATGTATGTGTTGATCGCACACCAGCTTGTCTGGTTATTACCAGACGCCTCTGTGTTCAAGAAAAAAAGATACAACACCGAGCTGAAAGTTTTTTAAATTGTAGGTTGTTACTACTCTGATAAGATAATAAGTATCCGCTAGGTTGATGTTTAGTTACTTGTTGCTTGAAATAGAGATTGACTTGTATTACTTGTCTTCACAAGTTCACTGTGTCTTACTATATTGTGTTGAGTAGTTTAGCTACTTGCATTACTTGTCTTGACTATTTCAGCGGATCTTAGCTGCGTAGCTGATGAAAAAATCATTCAAAGGAATGAAGAGTGATTGTTCATTGGCTACGCCGCAAGATCCGCTGCGAAGTTAAGACAAGAATCATATAGTTTGTTTAGTTACATTAGTGTAATCTGATATTGTTTGTCATGTGAACTGATATATCTTTTGTATTTTTTGTTGTATGTCTCGAGGTGATGGCGTAATGCTGAAGAAGGAAGGATAGCACGAGTACATACACCAGTTGCTCGAGTAGTTTCCAGTTTCATCCGATATAGCAGCTTTAAGGACCTCACGTTAGTAAGCTCTTAAACGTGTGAGACTTCTCTTGACTAGGTTACCGGATCACTGTCTAGTTTAGCTTGCTTTGCGTAGGTTATCGGATCACTATCTAGTTTAGCTTGATTTACGTAGATGATAGATCACTCTGACTAGATGGTATTTTTAATTTAGTTGTATTTGTGTACTTGTATAAATATTTGAAAATTTAAAAAAAACAATAGTAACAAATTTTAAATAATATATTAACAAAAATTTTAAAATATAGATAAAATTTAAAAAATCCTAAAAAGGTTAGTTCATTCACGTCGTCACGTTGAAAGTTGAAAAAAACCCGCAAAGCTTGAGAGAGAGAGACCATGGGATCAAGGAGCGAGTCAGAAGATCAGTTGACGTTTGATCCGAATTACTCCCCGCCAAATACTGTGGACTTTGGAACTCATGAAGTCTTAGGTTCTCTTGCTGCAGCAGATGAGTTCGTTGATCAGATCCTTGAAGGTGGTGTAACTCGTGATGATGGGAAGAAGGAAGGACGCAGAAAAAGGATTATCAGTCTTGTCGATGATACTGATGATTCTGATGTTGAAATCACTCAACCAACCCAAAAAAACCAAGCCTCGCAGACAGACCAGTTTCAAAATAGTCACGAGGAAACCCATGTAGCAATCCACTATAGATGGTGGTGTTGGCTCGTCTGCACAGGTGTGTAGTAAGGGGAAGTCTATGATTCGTGGAGGGCTAAGAAAATCGCCTACAAAGTCGCAAAAGAATAAGGCTGCGCCTACTCAGTCGCAAAAGAAGAAGGAGAAGGTCGCAGAGGACATATCGGAGCTTGGTGATGAACTGGATGAAGAAGAGGTTGATGAGGATGAATTCGGTGAAGAGGAAAGGGAAGAGAGGCAAAGATCAGATGTGTGGGCCGATTTCAAGGTGGTCCAAAAACCCAATGGAATGTTGAAAGCTGCATGCAATCATTGCAAGAATGAGTATGCATGGCAATCTCACTCGCATGGAACCAGTGGGTTGAGAAGACATCGTTTGAGATGTAAAATGTATCCAAAGAATCGAGGAAGGCATCAACAACTCAACACCGAAGGGAAAGTGGTATCTTGCAAGTATGATCATACTGTGTTTAGGCAGATGGTAGCTAAGACAATGGTCCAGCATGATCTATCTTACTCGTACGTGGGGTATGAAAGAGTGAGAGACACCTGGAAGTATTTGAATGCTGATGTCCAAACCATTTGTCGAAACACAGCGAGAGCAGCTGTGTACAGACTATATGAAAGTGAGAGAGACACACTCAAGAGGTAATTAGCGGGTCTCCCTGGACGAGTCTCCTTCACGTCTGACTTGTGGACATCCGTGAAACAGGAAGGATACATGTGTGTGACAGCAAATTACATTGATCAGAATTGGAAGTTAAACAACAAGACCTGACGTTTTGTGCTCTACCACCACCACATACCGCTATGAGTATTGCGCTTCAGCTCCTTGATTCACTGAAAGAGTGAGAAATTGAAAAGAAGGTGTTCTCAGTCACATTAGATAATGTTACAAGTAATGACTCGATGCAGGACATTGTGAAGTCGCAGCTGAATTTAAATGATGATTTGTTGTGTGGAGTAGAGTTTTTCCATGTAAGATGTGCAGCTCACATACTTAATCTCATAGTACAAGATGGGTTGAAGGTTATTGGAGACTCTTTGCAGAAAGTAAGAGAGAGTGTTAAGTATGTATTAGGATCGGAAACATGTGAACAATTGTTCCAAAAATGTGTGGATGATGCGGGTGTAGTAGAAAGTGGATGGCTAATACTGGACGTGTCGACAAGATGGAACTCAATTTACTATATGCTTGAAAGAGCCATCAAGTACCGTAAATCACTTGTTAAGTTGGAGACATTTGATAAGAAGGGTTATAAAACAGCGCCCACAGCTAAGGAATGGACTAGAGCAGTGAATATCTGCGATTTTTTGGGTCCTTTTGCTGTGATCACAAGCTTGATGGCTGGTTCGAATTACCCGACCGCAAACCTGTATTTCGATCAGGTTTGGTTGATCCATGATTGGCTTCGGAGAAATGAGGAAAGTGAAGATGAGATTGTCAGATACATGGTGCCACCGATGAAAGAGAAGTTTGACAAATATTGAGATGAAGCTAGTAGTGTTTTTGCAATGGCAGCAGTCTTTGATCCACAGTTTAAGCTTTCAATTGTTGAATTTTGTTTAGGGAAGCTTGACATGAGTACATGTGATGCAAAGGTGAAGAACTTGCGTGACAAGCTCAGTATTATGTTTGAGTCATACGACAAAAAATCCAAGAATAACTCACCTTCCACTGAGCCACGTGAGACTGTTTCACAAAAAGCATGTGCGGCAGGGTCAACGGGAATGTTTGTGAACTACAATGTGAGTATTTTTTCAATTTTTTTACCTTTGCTTTTGTTTTTTTGCCTCTCTGATTTTTTTAAATAAACTTTCTTAGGATTTCTTTGCATTTCGCAAAGTCAATGGCATTGTGAGTGGAAAGACACCTCTAGAAGCTTATCTTGAAGAACCACCTTTGGACATTACTAATTTCCAGAGCTTGGACATCCTCGATTGGTGGAAAGATAATGCGCATCGGTATGGTGACTTCACTACAAGAAAAATGGGTTTTAATAGCAGACCGGAATAGCGTTTTTTCAATTGTGTTATGCTTGATATACGCGGGTTTTAAAGATAGCGTTTGTATATTTCGAAACGCTATGTTAGAGTTGTGAACTGAAAAAGAAAAATTAAGTGTATGTTAAAGAAGAAATAGGAGTGTAATAATAGCAATAAATGATTAAAAGTGTTATGGTTGAGTTTCGCGGTTATACCCGGGACACTTGGTAAAATTTTGGCTCCTAAACAAGATTAGTGTCGGAAAAAAAACCCAAATTATTAGGGTTACGATCTTCCCTCTCTCTCGTATCTCCTTGCCTCTTTTGTGCTGGAAAGAATCAATCTCAATCTCTATCACTTCTAATTTCATTTTTAATTCCTAAGCTCTTACCTTTTCTCATCTCGAATCCACTTTCTCGTAATGTCGAATCCATTTTCAATTCCTCTTCTCTTGTCGTAATCCATTCCCAATCCGTCGAAGGTGAGTTCGCTTTTACTAACCCATCAGATTATATTTCAATTTTCTTTTTCTTATATATGTTCTAGTGTTATTGCATTGTAAATTGATGCGTTTCTGTATACTATTTTGCAGGAAGGATTTCGTTTGTAGATCTTCGGATTAAGGTCCATTTTCTTCTTTTCATCTCTCTTTTACTTAGTTTTTTTCTTTCTATTTTAACACAATTCTCTTATTTTGTAGCTGACTCGAAGCAAAATTGAAGAGATTTTATCGAAAGGTAAAAACAAGTGACACTATCATCTTTTATTTACAAAACTCGTTCTGTTTTGGTTTTCTGGGTTGATAAAGTGAGCGTCTTGTATGTACAATTGCTCGGAGCGGTAACATGGATAAATCGTGGGTCTGGTTACCAAGGTATTAACTTCACTTCACTATCTTTTAGAAATTGTTTTGTGTTGATCTCATTTATTTGGAAGACTGAATGTTGTATTCTCATTTGTTCTACATGACAGGAATAGCCTTGAGTATGAGAAAGGAGCTAGTGAATTTGTGTCTTCTTCATCAAGACGTTTAGGAGATCCAGCTGAAATGTTCTGCCCTTGTGTTGATTGTCGCAATGTCTGCCATCAAGCTTGTGAGACAGTTTTGGAGCACCTGGTGATTAGAGGAATGGATCAGAAGTACAAGAGTTGTGTGTTTTGGACAAAACACGGGGAGACAAGACCAGATAAGTCAGCTGATGTGTACTCATCTGAAAATGAGGCTTACGAGTTGTTCAGAACGACTTTCTTGGCAAGTGAAGGCAATGAGACTGCTGAACAAGAGAATGAAGGAGCGTTTGAGGGGCCTGACAGTCCAGAAGAGGCTGAGTTCAGAAAGAAGTTAGAGGATGCAGAAACTCCGTTGTACCCGGAGTGTGAGAAATTTTCAAAAGTTGCTGCAATCATGGGACTTTACAGGATAAAGGTGAAGAGTGGGATGTCTGAGAACTATTTTGATCAGCTACTGTCCTTGGTTCATGACATGCTTCCCATTGAAAATGTGCTACCTAAGTCTACTGATGAGATGAAGAAGTTTCTGAAACAGTTTGGTTTTGGCTACGACGTCATCCACGCCTGCAAGAATGACTGTATTTTATATAGAAAACAGTATGAAGATGCGGTCAGCTGTCCAAGATGTAGTGAATCAAGATGGCAGAAGGATAAGCAATCTGGTGAGGAGAAGAAAGGGGTTCCTGCTAAGGTGCTTAGGTATTTCCCGATCAAAGACAGGTTCAGGAGAATGTTTAGATCAAAGCGGTTGGCTGAGGAGTTGTATTGGCACTCCACTAATGCTTCTGAAGATGGAACTATGCGACATCCAGTGGATTCGTTGACTTGGGTGCAGATAAACAACAAATGGCCGGAGTTCGCAGCTGAGGCAAGAAACCTAAGACTAGGTATTTCAACCGATGGCATGAATCCATTCTCCATCCAGAACACCAACCACAGCACATGGCCTGTTCTCTTGGTCAACTACAATATGTCTCCAACGCAGTGTATGAGGTCCGAGAACATTATGTTGACCATGCTAATTCCTGGCCCAACCGCACCTAGCAACAATATTGATGTATATCTACAACCATTGATGGAAGACTTGCAGGAACTGTGGACAGAAGGTATACAAGTTTATGACGCCTTTAAGAAGGAGAGTTTCACTCTTAGAGCCATGTTGCTGTGGAGTATCACAGATTACCCTGGTTTAGGAACTTTAGCTGGTTGTAAAGTGAAAGGCAAGCAAGCGTGTAATGTTTGTGGGAAGGATACACCACATAGGTGACTAAAGTTCAGTCGTAAACATGTATACATGAAGAACAGGAGGCGGCTCATGCCTAGTCATCCATACAGACGAAAGAAAGGATGGTTTGACAATACGGTTGAGGTTGGTTCTGCAAAGAGGATTCAGAGCGGTTCAGAAATATTAGACAGTATAAGGGACTTTAAAAACGATTTTGGAAAACTCTTACCTAAGAAGAGTAAGAGAAAGAGGAGTGAAGGAGATGAGGATGATGTTGTTTCAGCTGAGGAGTACGAAGAAGATCATGATATGTGGCGGTGGAAGAAAAAATCTATTTTCTTTGACTTACCTTATTGGAAGGTATTTTATTTGATTTACCTTCTTTAACCTACCTTATTAGTCTGAAATTGTTAATATTATTTATGCTAAATACTTGTAAAATTTCTTGTAGGATATGCCTGTGAGGCATAACATCGACGTGATGCACGTGGAGAAGAATGTGAGCGATGCCCTGTTGTCTATTCTGATGAATAGTTGCAAATCAAAGGATGGCCTGAAAGCGAGAAAGGATTTAGAAGATATGGGTATTCGAAGCAGCTTACATACACAAGTAAGGGGGAAGAGAACTTATCTGCCTCCAGCTGCGTATTGGCTCTCTAAAGAAGAAAAAAAAATATTCTGCAGAAGATTATCCAACTTCAGAGGCCCTGATGGATATTGTGCAAATATATCCAATTGTGTCTCACTGGATCCTCCTTCTATTGGCGGCATGAAGTCACATGACCATCATGTTCTTATGCAGAATCTGTTTCCGGTTGCGTTGAGAGGTTTACTCCCAAAAGGACCTCGGATTGCAGTGAGTCGTATGTGCAATTACTTCAACAGAATCTGTCAACGCGTTCTTGATCCTGAGAAGCTACTTGCTCTAGAAACAGAGATTGTGGAGACAATGTGCCAGTTAGAGAGATTCTTTCCACCTTCATTGTTTGATATCATGTTCCACCTTCCACTGCATCTGGCGAGAGAAGCACGATTGGGTGGCCCTGTACACTTCAGGTGGATGTATCCATTTGAGAGGTAAGTATATTGTTTTCATTAGAAGCTTAATTATTATATGAAGCGAATTTCAATATTTTAACCATCTTGATTTGCAGGTATATGAAGACACTGAAAGCTTTTGTGAAGAATTTTGCAAGACCTGAAGCTTGTATGGCAGAGGGTTATCTAGCTGGTGAATGTCTTGCATTTTGTATGGAGTTCTTACAGAAATCGGTACCAGTTGAGGAACCAATGACAAGAAATGAAGATTTAGAGGCACATGATAATGTACTTGAAGGGCGCCCTTTGCAAAAAGCTACAGAAGTGAAACTTACTGACAAGGAGAGAGATGTAGCTCATCGTTATGTCCTCATGAATACTGCAGTGATGGATCCTTATGTTCAGTAAGTGTGGATATAGATATTTTATGTTTTACTATCAGTGTAGATAACTGTAGATGAAGATATTTTTGCCTTTACAGGATGCATTTAGAGGAACTTCAAGCAAAAGATGGAAGATGTGCAAGAAATGGTACCATATTATGGAAAACTCATACAGAAAGGTTTTCGACATTGATAAAAGATAAGGTATGTGATCTGGTCATGGTAATGATATTGATATGTGATCTGGTAATGATATTGATATGTCATCTGTTCATGCTAGATACCAAATAACTCAAAGGATCATTCTCAGCGGCTCAGATGGCTTGCGTTTGGACCAAGGAATGTCGCACACACCTACAAGGGATATATAGTTAATGGACATTGATACCAGACAGACGATGTCAAAAGGAAGACTCAGAACTGTGGGGTTTCAAATGAAGCATTCTCCATGTGCAGAGCTAGTGCGAAAGATTCTAATCAAATGGCGGACATGGTAGCATACTATGGAGTCATAAAGGAGATCATATTGCTTGATTACCACATGTTTCAGGTGCCTCTGTTTAAGTGTAGTTGGGCACATAAAGGGAAAGGTGTTAAAGAGGAAGACGGTTTTACACTTGTGAATCTCCACACGAACCAGTCAGCATTTGTTAATGATCCATACATTCTGCCTTCTCAAGCTAAACAAGTTTTTTACTCAAGAGAGGATGACAGCTCTCCTTGGTATGTTGTTATGAGAGCACCTCCGAGAGGATATCATGAGTTAGAGACTGAAGAGGAAATTTGCCCTGCAACGTTAACAGTCCAGCATGATGAAGATATCGGAGATCACGCTTCAGATGACGAGAGTTTTTGTGTTAGGAATGATTGTGAGGGTATTATTCTTTGAGATTAATAATAAGTTTGTTGTTGTAACAGGTAAACTGATACAATGAACGAGAATGCTGTTACTGAGAAGGCGCGTCGCAGTAAACGTCAAGCAGGCCTTGCTGTTAGTCCTGTGGTGTCTTTATCTACCAAGAAACAGAAGAAGAATTGCCCGAAGAAGAATGTGGAACAGGAGTCACAGCACGACGAACTCGAGCAACATACCGGTTCAGAATAAGTGGAACAAGAACCAGAAACTGTAGAAGCCGAAGAAGAAAATGATGATGATGAAACACAACCACCCGAAGAACATGATCAGTACGAAACACAACCAGCTGAAGAAGAACATGACGAGGAAAATGTACAAGACGAAGAAGAAGAAGTCATTCCTAGCTCCGAGACACAAACACATCAATCTGATAACCAAGTGAAGAAGACTAGAGGTCCAACTAAAATGCGAAAAGTGGCGAAACATATAGAGGACAAGGTAGATGTGGAGTTCAATTCTTTGGGAGAGCATGTTGGTCGTGGATCAGTGACACTGTCCTCATTCCTTGGTCCTCTTGTGAGAGAGCATGTGCCTGTATTGCTAGATGACTGGAGACATCTGGAAGAGAAAACAAAAAACGCTCTGTGGGAGGAAATACAGGTAATTATGTTACCTATGTATATACATACACACGAGTTCAGTATTAATATGAATATTATGTACAGGGACGATTCAACTTGACAGAAGACTGGCAAAAGGATGTAGTCTTTAAGCAGATGGGTTGTTTGTGGAGGGCCTCTAAATCTAGACTCTCTTCCATAGTTAGAGCAGCAAAAAACAAGGCGCAACTACAGATAATTAAACCCAGCAACATACAATCGGTAACAGCTTGGAACAATTGGGTGAAAGGAAGATGTACTGCAGCTTTTCAGGTAACATTTTGTGTCTTGCGTATTTACATTTGGGTTATGTAAGTAACATTTATTACAAAATGGTATTTGGTTTATGTAGGAACCAAGTAATAAGTACAGGGAACTCAGAAAGGCTCAAATTCCCCACACCACTAGTCGAAAAGGCATGAATCGGCTTGCAGAGGAGATGGTATGTTTTACAATTTGAAATAATAATTGGTGTGTTATTGGGTTTATGAGATCTGATGACTACTACTTTATTTAACTTGTAGAAAAAAAACAGTTCTGATCCTAAGCTAGTCACTAGAACTAAGGTTTGGGTCGCTGGTCATACACATTCTGATGGAACACCCGTTCGTCAAGAATTTGCAGATACAATAGTAAGATTACTTGTAACAATAATATTGTTGGCTATAGAATACAATTTACATAACTTGTGTAATTTTTAATTGCAGGAGAAGATAAAGAGAATTGACAGTGAAATGGAATCAAGTTCAGCAGATAATATCGGTGAAGATGCTGTCACTCAGGTTCTAGGAAAAGATAAGCCAGGAAGAATTAGGGGTTTGGGACGAGGGGTTACTGTAACCAAGTTGGCATTCTTACATGCTAGAGATTCACATGTCAAGCAACTTGAAGCAGCTCAAGCAGAACTAATCAACAAGGTTCAAGATTTGCAAAATGTGGTTAAAGACTTGGCTGGTAAAAAGGTAACTTCGTTATTCTTCTTGTTTTATTATTCGAACTTCTGATATGTATAAGGTTGTAACAAAAATGATTGTGGTTGTTGGGTATAGGAAAAAAACGGATTTGATTCTAATTCTGACAGAAGCGATGTGAGCAAGGGCGGAGGAATAAGGTGCCAAATACTGGATTGGGTTTCGAATGATGATTTGGTTGTTGCTGAAGGAGAATTCTACTCTAATGAGCCCACATATAAGATTGGTCGCATTCCACTGGGTCCTAATGCGGCTGCTGTTATAGTGAAGTCTGTATCAGTCGTAACAGCGCCTATATGGAGACCTACTCCAACTTGTGTATCGCTTAGTCAGGCTGTTGGAGTCAAAATTGCATGGCCATCTGAGAATCTCATCTTGGATGATGGCATTGACATTTCAAACAATGGCAACAACGACGAGTCGGAGGTAAATAAATTCCGTCCTCCAAATCTTGATAATCATTCATTAATGTACTCCTGAAATGTGTGAATATATTTTACATGATTCAGGATGTAGCTGCATCTTTAGGAAATGTTAAAATATTTGATTACTGGAAAATAGAAGAGGAGTTGATAGCTGAGGGTGTCTTGTTGACAACCGAACCTACTCACCTCGTCAACCAAATTCCACTGGGACCGAATGCAGCAGTTCTTAGAGTCGAAATGGTTTTTAAACCTAATGCCTATATCTGGAGACCTACACCTGAAATGACAAAGATGGGTGATGCAGTACATGGGACAATAGCGTGGCCTCTAGATAAGATAAGACTACCCGATCAAAATTCGCCTACTGATCAACATTCACCTACTGAATCAAACAAGATATCCAATCAGGTAAGTTTGTAAATTCTTAGAAGGTGATTAGATATTGAATTGTTAGGTTGCCGGTGTTGATATTGTGGTGAATGTGTTTGTCTTTTTTGGTTTTAGAGTGGTGGTAACAGCACTAGTAGTAGCAACAAAGGTGGCAAACCGAAGGTTGCTCTCTTGGACTGTCATAACTTAGGACAGAGAGTTGCTTTAGGTCGTGTGTTCTCAACTGATCCAGCAGAGAAAGTGCATTTCGTTCCTTTAGGTCCCAATGCTACGAAGGTTTGGGTAGAGGTTTCCGAGTTCGATGGGGCTCGAGTGTGGAGGCCAGACTCTGAAATCGAATTCATGGGTGATGCAGTAGGAAGCACCGTGGCTTGGCCAAATGATAACATTGTGTATCTCTAAGGATTACAATGTTGCTTTAGTGTGAACTTATAATGTAATCTCTAAGGATGTGTGAACAACTATGTAATCT
The DNA here is from genome assembly GCF_020379485.1 of Brassica napus. Taxonomy (NCBI): domain Eukaryota; kingdom Viridiplantae; phylum Streptophyta; class Magnoliopsida; order Brassicales; family Brassicaceae; genus Brassica; species Brassica napus. Next base: position 22,712,024 of record NC_063448.1, read on the forward strand.
GTTTAAGTTGAATCTATGAAATTTATGTTTATTTATATAAGTTGATATTTTGTTTCAAAATCCCAGAAAACGAATTTGTGTAAATTTAAAAATATAAATATATAAAAATTAAAATTTAAAATATATAAATATATTAACATTATATATACAGCACAAATGAAACTGCTATAGTAGTACATATATACATTGCACTTTGGTAACTGCTATAGTAGAATTAACTAAAACAAACAGAAAACGCTATTTATAAAATTAGTAATAGCAGTAAAAAGACGCTATTAAATAATATTTAATTGCAGAAATAAAAGCGCTATCGTAGCGGAAGAAAAGATAGCACAACGAAATACCGCTATTTAATGTCCTCGACCTATTATGACGGGCGATGATACAGCGCTTAACAAACCGCTATCCTATCGTTAGATAGCGTTATTCGTCCGCTATAAAAACGCGTTTTTCTTGTAGTGCTTGGCTGCAATGGCATGTGATCTGCTAATTATCCCAATCACAACAGTGGCTTCAGAGTCCTCCTTTAGTATTGGATCCGAGTTCTTAACAAATATAGGAGCCGTCTACTCCCAAAAAATGTGCAATCTCTGATATGCTCGAGGAATTGGATCAAAGGATACGAATCTTATGTAAATAACTCACATTATAATTTATTGTAGAGTACCATATCCTCAATCATAAGTAAATGAAGTTTTTGATATTTACAGAAGAAGAAATCAACAGTGATGGTGATGGTGATGGTGATGGTCAAGAAGAGAAATTACCATCATTTGAGTCTATTGTCGATGGGAAAGATGAAGATGAGCGCGTTTGAAATGTTATCTTTAGTTGGTATTTTGCTTTAATTACAATTTGAGATTTTTTGTTTAAGTTGTTTGGTTTTCTTTTAAGTACTATGATTTGGTGTTTTTTAAAAATTTAATTTGCTTCAGACTTAACATCTTATCTTCTGCATGCACTTTAAATTTAGTTATATATATATATATATATATATATATAATTATCTCAGCTTATACATGCACTTGTGATAGAAGAAATAGACTTAATAATTTCAAGAATAAGAACAATATATAACAAATTTAGTTGAGCTTGAATAGTAGATGCTTGAATGTATCTTCATTATGTGCATTTAGGTGTGTACTGAACTACTGGATCAGCTTGAAGTGTCCTGGAGGACTGGAGCAGCCTGCAGCGTATAGAAGTGTCCTGATGCACTCATTTGCCGTCCAGCCCGCGCGACGATCTGTAAGGGATTGTGCACTTATGTGGGGCGGGATCGGGCTGACCTTTTGGTAACCGCAGCCCGCGTGGGCCTGGCCTGCCATGATCCGCGAAAAGACGAGCCCGCAATGGTACGGGACAGGACATGACGTATCAACGTGTTTGACATTCCTAACTGCCACAGACTATATAAAAGAAGACAAGCGAAGCACTTCGGATATCCATAATCCAATTACGATACAAATATACAATTAACGTTTTTAATAGGCAATATAAATACTGCCGCAGACTATATAAAAGAAGACAAGCCAAACATTAGTCCTATCGTCTCTTTTAAGCAAATAGCTAAACTAAATTAAAGATATATATGTTTTTTTTTATAACCGAGTGTCTTGGCCCCACCGAAGTGGTCCAGACTAGAAACCGAAGCAACCAAAGACTTAGCATGCGCTGGTCACCATGTGGGTCACCGTAAACGGTCTTCGGTCTCGGGCGTTGGGGTTCCGCATATGAATTCTCCAGTGGCCGGGATTCGAACACGGGTGGCGGAACTCACAGCCGTGAGCCATTTACCATCAGAGCTACAAAAGATATATATGTACCTAGGCTATATATGACCCTAGCCAATTATCTTCGACCTCTAATGCAAAGTGTGCCCCTACTTTCTTTCTTACATCAAATTCTAATAAACTTTAAGGAAATGTAACTAAAAATGGAAATTAGTAATGTGCATCGCGACTAGAGATATAAGATCAATCATTAAAAAAAAAAAATTTTGATAGATACATATACATATTACATAGTAAAATAGAAATGTGTTCAGATCTCATGAATCGAAAACACCTTGACAAGAACAGAAGATACATTTTGTTCTTGTATATTGCTAAAGAAGGCTCAAATAATTCTAGCAAAAGGCTGCTCTTTGAACTTCGGATGTCCACCGTTTAAAAAGCTTTGTCCAACAAATATATATGCTTCCAATGATGAAATGATTATGTGGAAGACATAGGAAGGTTTTCACTTTTCACCAACTACTCTTCATTATTCCCCCACATAATGTCTAATATTATTGGCTTCATCAATATCTAACTTTTGTGTTTTCTTTTCCTTGTATCTTCTTATTTTACATGATTAAGAAATCTTGGATTGATTAATTATATATACAAAGAATACAACCTTGAACGTACAGTGTATCATTTATCAAGTCGTGTTTTTAAAGTTAGTCCATCGATGTGTACTGGAAAAGAATGATCGATTTTTTTTTCTTCAGAAATATAATTTAATAATTATAATAAGGTCTCATAAACAATCTTTTTTTGTTGATGAAAAAATTATTAAATTTGGAAGTGCATGTATTTCCGTTATATACGCCTCGTTTTGTTCGTTTTTCATTTTCTTTTCGAAAAGACGTTTTGTTCGTTCTTTCCGTTACATTACGTAAGTACGTAACGGGTTTCATTTCAGTTCTCTGGCTGAGTGCAAAACTGCAAATGAATTCTTTTAAAAGAATATTTGAGTACCAAACTAAACTAGAAAAGACAGATTAACTAGGAACTGGTTTAATCACGAAATGGTTTGAATTGGGAACATTAATAAAAATGGACTCGTCTATATACAGTCACGCCCTTCATAGGCTTGTAATTCAAATAACACTAGGATCGAACCCGCGCACCAGCGCGGGTGCTATTTTTTTATTTGCAATGATATAACATCTGTAGTTGTTTATGTTTTGTATCAGTATGTTTCAATTTGCTTAAACGGTTTCATTCACGTTTCATTAACATCTGATTCATTCAAATTTTGTATTGTTTGTTTAAAAAAAAAATAAGATAGAAACATAACTTTTATGGATCATGGTGTAACTATTGGGCTGGAGATATTGAATATTTACTGACTAATTTATAAAAGGCCCATTTAGTAAGTTAACTAATTAGCGTAGGAAAAAAAATAGTTAGGATCAAACTCTAACAAAAAAAAACAGAGCGATCATCTTCCCCGATCATTCCTTAAGCTAGGGTTCTTACCTTTCTTGGGGATCAGTGGTCGTTCTTACAGTACTGAACCCTTCAACATAACAGTTTAACGATTCCTCAAGATTTAAATTGCTAAAGATTCATCAACATGCAATCCATGGTGAAACAGGCGGCTCCAAAGGTTTTGATTTTTGTTGTTTTGAAGTTAAAGCCTTACGGATTATTGAATTTTATGGTTTATCTATGTGTCTAATAGTTTTATTGTATACAATTCCAGATGAATTTAACGCTACAAATAGAGATTGAAGATGTCCAACAGATCATTAAGATTCGTCTCGTTTGGAAAGTTCTGGGATCTAAGAACATAGGTGCAAGCCGTTCTTTTGATTACGATAAAGAAGATTAAAACCATAATCAAGTATAAGGCAAAGTTTATGTTCTGTTCTGTCTTGAAACCAAAACAATCTTTGTTTCTAGTATGTTTTTTTTTCTGACTTGTAACTATCAATTGATTGTGTGCACGGTTCTGTTTTGATTAATCATTTATGCGTGTTATCATCTTTAGTAATATCTATGTTTCCTACTGTTTGTCCATGTTTACTATCCTTTAAATAGAAGTTGGCTTAAGATAGATGTATATTGTTTCAAATTATAAATGTTATGTTTCTCGATCTTAAGATGTGCTGAGTTGTTTCCACTTTGCTTCAGAATATTATCATGGTGGAATATAACTTTAATTGTTTCTCTGTAATTGTGTGCTTATAGCTGATGTCCGTAACTTCGTAAATCACTTGTCAACTGTTTATGTTCATTCTTATAGCTGATGTATGAAACTTAGTATATCACTTGTCCACGGCTTATGGTAAATGTTGAACATACTTCTTTGCTTATAACTACAACTATCTGTAAATTCAGTATCTCGTATGCTTTTGTTTTCAAAATATCCCTTGAAGAATGACTAACTTGTGTTGATTTTTTTTTTCTGTTTAATTACATGACACCAAAACATAGTGGAAAAGCAAAAGTGATACAAAAAGGATATAACTGAAGAGGAGCATTACACATAATTCTAAAAGTAAAAAGGTTAGTAATTTATTAAACAAACTTTTATTAATATGCGCAGATTATTAGTCTTAAGAGTAGTATTAGTAGGATTATCGGTTTGAATGAAACATTGCTGAATGAAACATAGCATTATTTCTGATTGTGGACTGACTCCTAAAAGAAGAAACAAAACTTGTCTCAAGTTTGAACAAATAGCATAGTAAAAAGTAGAAGTCCATCGCATTCCCTCTTCTCGACGAAACCTGCAACTAATCACGAAATATATTTTACAACCTTATATCATCCTAAAATTTCAAAAAAAAATTGATCCATAAGTAAACATACCTGTCGTTTCTTACATATACATATCATAGGTTGTTGAAAATCTCTTTGAAAACAACATTCATAGTCTTCTTCTGAGGTTTACCATCTTTGTCCACAATCAAAATCTTCAATCCTTTCTTTGATGTGACCCTAGAAATAGCCACATATAGCTGTCCATGAGAGAACACAGGTCTGGGTAGGAAGATGCCAACTTCAGAGAGAGATTGTCCTTGGCTTTTGTTGATTGTTATAGCAAATGCAACTGCCAAGGGCAATTAGAGATAATTTTTCATTAGAGATAATTAGAGATAGTTTTTCATTTAAAAATTACAACAATATATCATCTAAAATTTTGATTGTTTGCAGCAAAATTTCTATTGCTTGAATCTTCAGGTAATTTCTCAAGTCGAATTTTAATTAATGAAATATAAACAATAAAAACATTCCAGACATTTAGGTTAATATTAGATGATTTGTTATATTTTAGTTACGATTTTGATCTGATTAGATTTTATTTTAATAACTAAAATTTAAAGTAGCAAGAAACGTGTTGAATATTTCTAAGTCAGAAACATATATTTTATCTAGTTATAAAACAATGAGGATCTCTAGAAGATGTGTTCATCTGTATAACTCTATATAGGTTATTTAACTCTGTTTGATGTATGTGCTTTTTTTTTCTAACTGCTAGGTTGACCCTGCAAGTGCCGATAATGTTGAAGTTATGCTTTGGGGAGTAAAGATGCTCTGCCTCATATGATGCCGACTCCATTAGACACATACCCGTATTCATTCAAAGGTATGTTGATAATTTAGAAGATATGGTTGCATTTAAATGTTTTAGATGAAGAAATAATCGAATATTTAAAGTTTGTTTCATTTTTTCAAGTTGATTGTTAGTTAGATATTAAAATTTAGATGAAGAAATAATCAAACTTTTATTAATAGATATTAAAATTGAAAATACGAAACATCAATGAAAAACACCAGAAAGCTAAAAACAGAATCAAATAAAACTTAAATGTAGAAAATATCCAAATTACTCCAGAACATTACATCCATACCCACCAAACTTCATCACTTAGAACCGTCCCAAACTAATCCTTTTTCGATTTCTCCACCTTGACAATCTTGGTGCACAGTTTTTTTGATGATGAGGACATGTCAGGTAGATCACCATCTTTGCGTTTGGAGAACGGGGTTGAACAACCTTCAGAAGTTGTTTGACTGTTTGGATCCAACTTAGAAACCTAAAATAATGAAAATGCACACAAATTCCATGTCAAGAAGTAATAAATATATACAAATAAAAATTATAAAATCGATATATAAGACATTAACCTCGCCACCAGAGATCATGGAGGATTCTCTGCTGACAACAGAATGTGATTCTGCTTTGAGAAGTTTATCTCCAGACCAGATTTGAGAGACCATAAATATATCAGAGCCGTTGGTCACATTATCATTTTCCAAAGAAACTCCAAAACAGAAAGATTGGCCAACTAATTCTTTGATTGGTTCTGGCAAAACTTCTGGATCTTCAATCTGGGTTAAGTAAATAATAAGAACATAGTTAGCCAAAGAAACAAAGTTTAGCAGAAACAAAGTTTAGCAGAAACAATATAGGTATGATATGTAAATCATATAATAATGTTAAGCATGGTTCGACAGTAGCTCATCATATGACCCATCCCATAGCTCAACAGCTTTACAGCCGACTATGGCCTCAGCTTCAGTATCCAGCAACATTAACTTGCATGTACCTGAGTTATCTTGCACAACAATATGCAGTTTGTATCTGTACAACATAAAAACTCACATATTAGATTTAGTTGATTTTCCCGTAAAATATTATTCACAAATACATTCATAGAAATGAAACTCAATCCATGGGTAAACTTACTTTGGAGACACATTTGTGACATTACAACGGCAACGTTTACAATACCATAAAGGTTTATCTGCAACCGACAAATTTGCTGAACCATTCCTAACAATTTGCTCGGCACGTTTGTTACACCTGTCATGACCAAAATAGAACCAGCCCCAATCTGTATCTACTGTTTCAATAGAAACAATGATTTTGCAGCTTTCAATCTACAAACATAATTAGTTCAAGATTAAAATAGTTGACTATATAGGTGATGTAAATGGTTTAAAATTATATAAATGTAGAAATAATTATACCTTCATGGCCACCAATATTTCTGAGATTGATTTGACATCAACTTCATTCCAGTCCACCTTTGGAGCCTTGATTGCCTTACTGTTTGAATTTTGATCGAAAGGAGTAATTGCAGTATCATTTTGTGGCATCCTAAGTCAAAAGAATATAATTATTGGTCAAGACTCAATGTTTTTCATATAAATATTTCCAACGTAGACATACTTACATGCTTTTGAAAGTCACGACTTCAGGCAAATCCGGATTGATCAGAACCAATGATGCATCAAATGCGTTGGTAATTTGAACTTCTCCTATAAGAAGAAAACAAATAGTAGTATTAAGAGTATTTGAGATGATAAATTCAATCCTTGAGAGTTTCATTTTCATTTTAAATTATTTGTATTACCTTGATAAAATCCGATCTTTGCAAATCTTATAACCAAAATCATATTTGGGTCATTTGCCTCTTGAACATGAGATTCAATTTGTTCTGCATATTTTCCCCACAGACAACATGCAATAGTCTCACTCCTAATACAGTTAAGGTGTTAAAAAAATAACATAAATATAACATAAATTAAAGATAATCTGCAGGGTACAAAAAAACAAATTACTTGGTGTCACGTAGACGAAATTCAACTTTTTCCTGTCTTTTTGCTTAACTTGAACAGTTTGAACGTCTTTAAGGCTCTCAACTTGACCGATTACTTCTGCAATTATTCACAAAGGAAAACAATGTTGGTACCTTATACTTAAATCATCATTGCAAATACGTTCAACTTTATGATAAACTTAACCAATCACAAATAAAATAAATGTAAAATATAGATTGTAAGATAAACTTAACCGATCAAAAAGTGTGATTTAATACTCCCATTACCAACATCTTCAAAGCTTGCAAAAGAGAAGAACATATCATCGCAATGGAAATCTGAATCCTTAATCTTACTGTCGCCTATAATAGACATCTTGTAAGCATGGTTGGTTGGTCGGTATTGACCAGTTGCATTTGAGAGCGAAAACTTTGTAATCAAACGCCATACTCCCAAAGGCAAATCACGTTCAACACGAAACATGTGATCATTCTTGCATGAGCAATGAATCTTAGTACCCTAAAAATAAGAAAAAAACTGATGTCGTTAATCTTATATATTAAATTAAACTTTTTAATAAGTGAATCGCTTCTAATATAAAAACACTCTAAAATCGCTTCTAATATGAATAAGATAAATATAAATGTTTTTTAATATGTTATGTTACCAAATGGTTAGTAAATGAAAGGCTTAAAAAGTTTAATTAGATGGTCCTACTATGACTTTTGCCTAGTAGATAAAAATGGTACTTCTCTTTTAATAGAGAAGATATTACTATGGTTTTAGGAGTATATACTCTGAGTCATGTCCAAGTATTATAGTATTAGTGGTATTCCGATGCTACGCGCCGGGTTCGTATGTTTTATTCTTTAATGAGTTCAAAATTATTATTTTTGATCCATTTGATATTGGTTAGTGACAGTAGTATATTACTTTGTTTTGAAGTTGTTTAGGTCAAAAAAAAATAGTATAAGTAGTTTCACTTATTGATTCAATACAAATAGAATAAATAACTTATAGTTACACCAAAGTAAATATAGTTTAATTTAAAACATAAAGTAAAGTCGATGTTCCAAAAGTAAAACATGTAGATTTGTGTGTTTGTTTTGTAATTATCTTTTTTGAATGAAGATAAAAATTTCTTTCATTTTCTTAAATTAATAACAATTCTCGAATACTTTGTTAATATCATCGATGTGGCAATCTGGTCAGGGTTTCACTCCAGACGTATTGGTTAAATACTTTGTTTTTAAAATGATACTGAATCTAGTAAGTGAATTACTAATCATGGTTTAGCATCGCTCGGACGACTATTTTCTCGAGATAACTTATTATAAAATTGAAGTGTTCGTGAATAATTTTAGAGGTGGATTTTTGTTCTCACAATGTACATTTAAATATTTCGATCATGTGATGTGTTTATTTGGTTTGACAACAAAAGTATAATATGCTAATGTAGTTGAATTTGTACAGTACGGGGGAGGTACAGAGCCTCTTATTGAACTTGAGTGTATGAAGTAGTCAAACGTTTTACTTCTTGTGTGAGAGGATATTATTTATTTGGTTTAAAGCTTTCATGTTTATTTAAAGGGCAAATCTCCAAAATAGCACATTTCTAAGTTTATATCACAAAAATAGCACTCAAAAACTAAAATGACCAAAATAGCATTATATCTTTTGAAAATTTTAATTTTTACCCTAAATTCAAAATTTGAAATCTTATCCCCAAAACCTCATTTCTCAACTCTAAACCCTAAACCCTAAACTCTAAACCCTAAACCCTAAATTCTAAACCCTAAACCCTAAACCCTAAACCCTAAACTCTAAACTCTAAACCCTAAACTCTAAACCCTAAACCCTAAATTCTAAACCCCACCCTTTAACTCTAAACTCTAAATTTGTGACTTTTGATAAAACATTAAGTGCTATTTTTGTGACTTTTGACCTTGAATGCTAGTTTGGGAACAAAAACTTGATTTAGTGCTATTTTTGTATTTTTCTCTTATTTAAATCTATTTTGGTTTTTATTTACCTTGTATTTATTACATTATACTATTATTATTAATGTTATTCATTTGCGTTGGTATTTTATAAAAGAAACAAATCATTATCTTTATTTGACCATTTTTATATATCTTCTACACTATTAAAGAAAAATCCATTATAAGATTTTGTCCTTAATTTTGTGAAATAATTATAATAAAATAATTATAATGAAATGTCACTCATATTTTTATGCATATCATAATTAATTAATCTGAACTAAACAATTAATTTAGAAAAATTCCAAAACTAAAAAACAGTAGTTAAATCATGTATACACAGCTTAAATTTATAACCATGCTGCAAGCTAAACATAGCTTCTTTAAGCTACTTCAGATCTCAGACATCATTTGAACCGATTTTGGTTTCATTGTTACTCTCCTTAAACAACTGCATTATTCTCTCATTTACTTGATCTTTAAGATTCATAAATGGGCTCTGAAATAGTAGTGGGCCGTAAGCCCAATCAAAACAGATATGACCAAATAAAGTGTTTAACATGCCTTCTTCTTCTTCTCCAATTTCAGATTTGATCCAATCTGTAGCCTAAGGGGAAACGAAAAGGGGAAACTGCGACAAATCAAAGGTATGATTAGAACCCAAAGAGACTCATGAAAACACTTCAATTCTCTGAAATTGATTGAAGTTTGTGCAGTTTTTTTCTTTCTGATCGTATCTTTGATTGTGAAAAACCTCAGGTGGATCCATGGGTGATGTACAACTAAAGAAAAGAGGATACATCTGGGCAATCTCTGCTGGGTTCAATGCAGCTCTTGCTGCCATCTCTGCAAAGTTCTTCTCATCTCTCGTAATAATAATAACATTTTCTTAGCTTCATTTGTTTTTTTTTCCTTAGAGCATTTTGATTAATTTAATTTTGGAATTTTTTAATGTTTAACAGGTGCTAAAATATGGATTGGTTGTATTATGCAATGTGGTAATGTGGGGATGTTATGTAAACAGCTTAAGAGCTCTCTCTTCTCTACAAGCTACCGTCACTAACTTTGCTGCTAATTTCCTCTCTTCCGGTTTTGCTGGCCTCTTTCTGTTTCACGAGTCCTTATCATTCCGTGTAAGTTTTTTATTTAAATCTTGAAAACAATGTTTCTTATGCTATGCTTTTCTTGGATGTCAAAGCCTATTACTATTGCAGATTCCATAACTTGTACTTGTTTTTAAGGTTTGCGTGTATTTAGGACACCAATTGTTATGTTGAAATGGTAGTTTTGGAGTTGTAACATGAGTTTGGCTGATACATTTTCCGATAAATAATGCAGTGGTTTGCGGGAGCTTTATCGATCACCATTGGAGTTGTAATCCTCAGTAAGTCAAGTGTTGATAAGAAGGTCAGTACGGATTAGTACAAGAACCAATATAATAGCTTTCCTTCTTGAGAAGGCTGGTTTTGCGTACAAGGAGTTAAGAGCTGGAGATTAAGTTGTTTGAAGTTTTAGATTTTATTCTGTTAAGAGGACCAAACTTGTAATACCTACGATTGATTTTCATGATTTTATTGAAGTAGTTAAGACTGTTAATACTAAAATAATGTTTGTTCTTTTTTTTTTTGGGTTTGTCATGTCAAACCGCAACAATCTACTGCACGGGTCTTCTTCTTCTGCATCTTGATTAAAATCGAGAGGCAGTGGCAAGAAACTAAGAAACTAATGCGTAGCTACGATAATATGTGCCAAAAATATGTTTGAAACTTTCTAATCACAAAATATACGGTTAGATCAAAGAACCAGCCATGTCGTGGGGCTTACGTCACATATTTTTTCAATAGAAATATGGACAATTCTGTTTTACTTTATGTGAAGTGAACATGCCCTTACTCATTACTTGATTTTCAAGCTACAATGTCTTCTCTTAACGTTTCCATCTCGGGAGTAATAGGCAAATTACTAGAGATGTGAACAATTCTCCACTTCTTAAACGAAACATTTCGATTTTTTTGGAGTTCTTTTTCTTTTGCATTCACTCTTTTTAGGTTAACCACCGTATACATTGTATAGTTTTGCATCTGTGAATAAAGGAAAATATACAAAGATTTTTCTTCTACTTTCAAAAGCTATTTTCAATATTTTGTAGACTCACAAGATAATTCTCGAGAATCCACCAAACCCTGCTATAATCGTATCAAAACAACAATGAAATAGTGGTTTTGTAAGATACGACATTACAGAAAAACAACAATTGAATCAATCATCGTGATGATGAGTGGTAGAACAACTGAAAATTTGCAAAACAACAAGGAAGTAAGACAATGTATGCAAATATATCTTGAGATCTAATGACATTGTTACAACACTAAATATTATTTTGAGGAAGGTTGAAGTACCAAGAAACATTCATTAGATCTCGGAAAGACGACGCTCAGGGTCACTACTGGGATAATAGAACTGTTAGAGATCTATATGCGGAAGCGCGTTAAACCGAAAACATACTAATCTAGTTTAGCGATGAACATTGCTTGATACAATCTGGAATTGGATACAAGAATCAGAAAGAAATCACAGATGGAAATCAACCACATATCCCCATTCAAGTACCTTTCTAGTTGATTCATTGAAGCTTCTTCTCTCTAAAACTTTTTACTCACTCTTTAGAAATATATTTGTTATAAATATATTATTACAATTGGTTCTCTTCTATTTGCAATGTCTATATATATAGACAGTCAAGAGACATTTTGTGAGGAGTCACATATGTTCAAGGAAGAGACATGTATTTTCAGCAAAGAGACGCATCTTTTAAATGAAGAGTCACATATCTTCATTTAAGGAGTTACTAGATTTTGACCCGCGCTTAGAAAGCGCGGGTTTGTTTGTTTTTCATTTATTAATCGAAAACTGATTTACAAATTACCATTATTTTTCATTTCGAACCATAACAATTGAGTTTTTAGGTTTTTATCATTTGTTTTTTTTCTCTTCAAAATATGGTATTTGTTCGAAATATGGTAGCTGTTCTATAATAATGTTTGAGTTTTAAAATTTGTTTTCATATCTGACCTAGATTCATGTTTGAACCTATAGACCCGATACATTGTATATAATCCTGTTCGGATTTAATGAAAAATTTGTTAATTAAAAATCCGATATAACCCGGTAAAAACCTAAAAACTCACTATTAACCCGCGATCTGATACTATTGATCCGATAACAAAATATCTTATAGTACTTTTTTAAAAAATTGATTAAATTACTCATATATTTATTAATATTACATAAATTAGTGATTCCTTAGAATTTGATAAAATTTTATCATGTTATCTAAATAAAAAATGATAATATAAAATAACTTATTGATATGACAATATTAGTTTATTTTCGTTATTAATAACCTATTATAAGTTTTTGTTTGTATTTTAGATTTAAAAATTTATTTTAAGATAGTTTTTAAAATATTCTTGAACACTCGTAATTGCCATATTAATATTATGTATAAAATGACATTATACACTGAAAAATGATATTCAAATATGTATATGATATATGGCGTAGGATATACGATTTTGGTTTGTATTGAAAATATGTATAATATTCAAATGATCTATTTTGAATATTGATACGTATATTTAAGAAAATAATATTTTCATGTTTCTTAATTCATTTATTGTTCATAATATATTTATACTTATATTAAATTTAAAATTAATATATATTTTAAATATATATATAGGCCTATTATTTATAGATCCATTTAGGTGTATCTGTAGGCCCAAAACCAAAAGACTTAAATGCCATTAATGAATTTTATTAATTCTTTGTAAAAATAAAGGTATTTTTGAGAAAACTGCAATTTTCATTAAGGATATAATTTGAGAATGATCCTCTTTTAATGGTATTGATGCGAATAATTTCCTAAAACTAGCGGTTAACCAAACCGGTTTGGTATGCTGCCTAATCATGGATGCAAACCGACCGTAAACTAATATCTCCCACTCACACATGATTGGGAGCATGTCAAGTACTAGAGAAGTCTTAAAGATCAAGCGCGAGAATCCTAACTCAGAAATCATAGGGAAAATGAACCGTGCGACCCTTACAAGTACACTAACACTTGGGAGTTAAATTATGCACCTGTTAGGAATACATACAAGTTACAACCCTAGAGAACTTTGCTTTTCAGCATGTCTCGTTGTTCCCCAAACTCATTGGTCTTTTATATCGATTTAACATTCCTGATCCCTAAAGCATATGTGTTTAAAAAACACATATGTCAAATAGTTTTCTTTTCCAATCTCATGTCCATCTGTTTCGAACTAACTGTTTTCCTAGCATGTCCCATAAGGCTAATTATTCCATTGCCGTTGAAAAATATACTAAAGTAGAAAACATTAAATATTTCTTTCGAGAATATAGCTGAAGGTTCAAGGGTAACTTTGTAACCATAAATAGGTTAGTAGGAACTCACATGAGAGGGATATGGATTAAAAATAAAATAATCCCTCGCTTCCTATATAGTCGTAAATAGCACATGTGGTATGACATACATGTCATAGCACTTAACTCTCCTCTTAAGAACATGTGTAAATTACATAAATTACATAAACCAAATATCACTATGTGGATCAAGCTACTATCAGCTCATTCACTAGCGCCTTTTTAAGGTTTTTGGACGGTTAAATTAATATTATTTTTTTGTCAAAAAAATAATTCTGTTTAAACAATAAAATAAATACAACTAAAGCTACGGTTAAAAGACCAAAATTTATGATTTTTTTTAGTAATTTACCATGCACAGTAAAACCACCACTTAGGTGTTGTTTGTTTCTCCACTTGTGATCTCCATTCAGCTGATTCATTTATGTGATCCATCCAAATGATTCATCCAGATTTTAAGGGTTGTTTGTTTTTCCATCTAGATGAGTCATTTAAATGAACTATTTGAATGGATTTGATGTTTGTTTCTTTTTTTTATTTCCATTCAAATGAGTTTGATAAACAAATTACAAATATACAATTCTTTTGATTTAATCATATGTTTGATATTAATTTTAACTGTATTAATTAATATTATTTAGTTTAAAATGTATTTAAACTAAAATTATTTTAAAATTGTCATTTTGACATGTATAAAATTTTAGTTCATATACATTTATAATTTCATTCATTTATTTAAAATTCATATATTCATTCATTTATTTAAAATTGCATTAAAATTTATAGCTTCTAATAAAACTCAAAGTGAAAACTCAAATTTGAATAAACTTCTAAACAATTCAAAGTAGAAACTCAAATTAGAATAAACTTCTAAACAATTCAAAGTAGAAACACAAAGTACAAACTCAAATTTTATAAAACTGAAATTTAAAAGATGGCTTGCGAACCAAGTAACTCCCACACTCCAAGCAATACGTTTATTCCAAGCAAGAACTCCCACACTCCAAGCAATACGATCAGGTACCAAACCTGCCATATAAAGAGGTTTTGGTCAATCAACAATGGGACACAAAAATTCAAAAAAAAAAATGCATTTTCAGCTTATAAGAAAGCTCAATACTTTTCCAGCAACAACAAGACTACAAAACCACTAAACAAGAAGAACCCACTAAACCACTAAACAAGAAGAACCTACTAAACATTATAATGAGACTGATGCCAATATCTCATCAATGATCGCTCTATATCATTACAAGGTCCTATTAAGTCATTCCTAAACATTCTAAGCAAGGATACAAACGCATTAATCATAAGTGAACCCACTAAGCTCGCCAAGGGTGAGCTCTACTTCTACCTATTACCATTAAAAGGATTGGATAGACGCATACCTGTTTGATGCTAATGTGGAAGTCTAGTTCCTCTTGCCATCTCTAGAGTAATAGAGTCACGTATACTCTCCATCACTCTATCACCTGCTGGTATGTATTGAACATGTTCATCATGTTGTTCATCACCATGTTGTTCATATGATTCCACTCCTTCCCAATGCAAAAAGTCGATATCTTCATGCTGTGAATCCCGAATGAAGTTGTGGAGGGCCATTGTGGCTGTCACAATCTTTATCCATTTCTTCAGCTCATACTTGGGATGTTTTCTGTCCATAATCCTCCATTTAGCTTTCCACACACCAAAAGTCCTCTCAATGATTGATCTCAAACCATAATGCTTGCGGTTAAACAGTTCCCTAGTGTTTGATGGTGGACCTCCTCTATTAAACTGATCCAAATGGTATTTGGTTCTGCGATGAGGACCTAAGTAACCATCTCTGGTTGGATAACCTGAGTCGACCAAGTAGTACTTTCCAGCTGGTGGGTGAGGAAAAGAAGCTTCTTCAGTAGCACAGTATGTTAGCACCTTCGTGTCATGTGCTCTCCCGGGAACTCCAACATAAGCGTATATGAATCGTATGCTGAAATTGCAGATGACTAACACATTCATGGTTGCTTCAGCTTTTCTACCTCTATATGGCTCAACATTTCCAGATGGTGGACAAACAGGAATATGAGTGCCATCTAAAGCACCTATGCAGTTTCTAAAGTAAGGCCAATACTGCGGATTCCCTACTAGAAAAGGACTAGCATTTGTGAACTCATTCCTAGTCGGACTAGCATTTGAATCGTCTGCCAACCTTTCAGAAATTATTACAATAATTGATTTTGGTTGTCCTAAAAAGTTTATCCTAAAAGATAAATTATTATTCTATCTTATGTGGTATATATATATTAAATATAGTCGGTTTAGTATTAATAAACCAAAATATAATATAAAAACATATATGTAATAATTTAATATTACTAAATTATAGTGTATAAGTTTGGCTATAATATTGTCTTTAGCAATATGAAAAGACATATCTAATAATTCCTATTGTTAATAGTATAATCATCCATAATCCATGACATCACCCAGTAGAATCAAAATATTATATAGAAAGATAGTGACAAATATTTCTCAAAAAAGAAGAAAATAACGATAAATAAGTGGTAAGTTTCAATTATATCTTTTATAATTTGCGCTGTAAATGATTTACTCTAATGTAATTAAACTTTAGTTAGTTTGATTAACTACAATATTTAATTGATAAATTAAGAATATAATAAATCTAAATATTCATAATTCATTAAGGGTACTATCGATATTAACCGCTCTAACTTTTAACGTGAGAGTTCTATTGCGAAAAATCACTTCGCAAATAATAGTATATATAGATAGATACCAAATCAACAAGGATCGGTTTGTAAACTTTTTTTATCTTCTATACTTTTTGTATAATTTTATATTATTAAAAGAAATTAAACA
Organism: Brassica napus; assembly: GCF_020379485.1. Lineage (NCBI taxonomy): Eukaryota > Viridiplantae > Streptophyta > Magnoliopsida > Brassicales > Brassicaceae > Brassica > Brassica napus. The sequence continues at coordinate 22,728,636 of NC_063448.1, forward strand.
ATCACATTAAGCATATAATAAAAAAAATTAGATTTTTTAATATGTTATATTTCAAATATTTTAAAATGACTATAAATTATTAAAAATGGTTAAAGTCTCACATTGAAAATTTCTGAAACAACTTCACAACTTGGAAATCATATATTCGATTTACAATAAATATCATTGAGGAAAAGAATGCGAGGAAGAACAAGAGCACATAGGTGACGGTGATGGTGAAAACACCACACACAGAAAGGTAAACAAAATACATAGATGATGACGACTCAATGTCAAAATATGGGGAGAGTGCAAAAAATATCTTAAAAGAATAATTTTCAAAAATATTAAAAAAATAGAATACAATTTGACGCTAAAATCTTTAATTTTATAATCAACACATACCTAAATACAATGTTTTTGAAAATTATTATTGTTTACACCAGATGTTCACTCCATCACTACTAAGTACTACACAATATTGAAAAAATAAACACAAAATATATTAACGTATTACCTATTACTACATAACACAATGAAAATACCAAATAATATTTTTAACAAATAAAAACGATCAAATAACTACATCATATAGATCATATTTAACAAAAATGAAACACAATATTCCGTTCGAAGCGCGGACAAATCCCTAGTATATTATATTTTGAATCTTTAAAAAAACCTATAAATTAATTAAAATATTAAAAATTCCACACTAAAATTTTTGTGACTAGTGGTTTAAAATTCCATTATAACATGATACAAATAATTTAAATAAAGCTATATGAATATGAGTCGAGTCTCATTTAAGAAAATATTTAAATCCAAAAAGATACATATTTTAATATTTTTTAAATTAAATTATATACTAATACATAAATATTATATTTGCGGAATTCTGCTTTTAAAAAAGGGAGGGAAAAAAAAGATAGGAAAGAAGTAAAAGGGGAAGAAAGTAGGGTTCCAACATTATTCATATATATATAAACCTCCCTCAAAATAAATATTTCGGTCCTTCCGTTTGGCCTTCAGGATTCGACAATCAACGAGGTCAGTGATTTTGATTTAGCAGTCTCTCTACGAATTCTTTGTCTGATGTTTGATTGAAGAAGATTTTCGTTTCTAGAATAGAACCTAACACACACCGAATTGTTTGAATCTGATTGATTTGTTTGAATGTTAAGAGATGAGTGAAGACTTGATACCAATCTCGGTGTGGTGGGACATCAACAGCTGTCCGGTTCCCACTGGTTATGATCCTCATCTGGTTGGTCCGAGAATTTCATCGGCTTTGACGGATGCAGGCTACGATGGTCATAACATCACTGCCATTGGCAACCTAGAGCACATCCCTGATGAGGTCTTGCTACAGATCAATTCCACTGGAATCGCTCTTAGACACGTCCAATGCGGTTAATCTTCTCCTCTCTCTTTCTCTCACTATTTTTTTTATATATATATATATATATATATATTTATAATTCAAGGTGTTTGATTCAACGTTTCCTTGACAGATTATCTAGAGGACATGGTTAAGTGTTGGCTTGAGGTACAGCCGATGTGTTTAATGCTCATCTCCAGTCATGAGCAACTGGAAATCTTTGCTCCTACTTTGTTCAAGATACAACCTCTCATATCCTCCATTCTTCTGGCACATCCTGGACGAAAAGAAGGTTCAGAATGGCTCTGGAAAAGCTTCCTCCGCAGTGTTAAAAGAGAGTTGATCTGGGAAACCTTTTTGAAAGGTGTTTGTCCTCTCTCTCTCTCCCTCACACACACACACAGTGTTTTCAATAACCAGCGAAGCTTAATTTTGTCAATGGATTCAGGGTCTGCGGATAGTAAACAGATATGTAGAGCAGGGGATTTTTTTTGCAAAACATGTGTTCGTTGGTCGACGAGTTTTGAAGAATTCACTAAGCATATCAAGTGTGAAAAACACACACAGGAAGTAAAAGTAAGCACATTTGCCGCCGCTCCTTTTAGCTTGCCTGCCAAGTTTTGTTTGCTGATGTCCTTTTTTTTTCGGCTAGGTGTCTGACACGGTGATGAGTGATCAACCAAAGGCAAGTTTTAAACACTTCAGTTTCTATTTTTTTTTCTTCTCTGTTTAATGTGCTTAAAACCTTGAAGGTAACCATAAGATCCTTTGTCCCCGTTCCTCATTCTCGCTTTCGGCCAAGTGTGCATATGGCGACAACGACTGTGCTTTGGGACATCGACAGCTGTCCGCTTCCTGATTCTTTTGGTCCTTCGCTGGCTGGTCGGAGTATAAGATCGGCATTGAAAAATTCAGGCTACCTTGGTCCGGTCACCATCACTGCCATGTCCAACCTACATCTCAACCCACGCTCTGCTTCCCTCCTGGAAGCGCTCTTTTCCTCTGGAATCCATATTTCAAACATCTTCGGCTGTATGTCTTTTTATCCCTTTCTTTCTTTGGTTTTTTCGTTTTACAAGTAACGGTTTGCTGTTTATAGTCTCAACGTTGATTTCCTTTTTGCTCAAAACAGATTGTCTGTCTCTGTTGTTTGGCTGGAGAATGAGTGCGCAACCTCCGGCTACTTTAATGCTCATATGTGATGATACTACACTGGAAATGTTATCTGAACCTCTTTTCCGCATATGCGATGAGGGATTCACCATTCTCGTGGCACATCCTGGACGAAAACCCGTTTCAGCAGATCTCTGGAAAACCTTCCTTTCAGTCGTTTCTAGAGATTGGATCTGGGAAAGCTTCCTAGGTGGTTTTCCTCTCTCTCTCTCTCTCTCACTCTCTGATTGTAGCAACTCTGTTTTTGAATCAGTTTTTTTTTCTCCCCAACTAATTCAGGTTCTGCAGATGATAAAGACGAGGCTCTTGAGTACAAGTGTAGGGAAATGGGTTACGTTTCTTGCGAAATGTGCGAATTTTCTGGCTTTAGCCTTAAAGATCTCACCACTCATTTCAGTAGTGATGAACATTTAGAGGAAGTAAGCATCTCTCTGCTTCTTAATATTTGTATCGATACGTTTCTCCTACTATCCTCCCACGTCCTTTAAGTTTTGCTTGTCTTATCTCCTCTGATTTGCACTGGATGTGCTTCTTTTTGTTGTTGTCACGCAGGTGTCCTACCGTAATCCTCTAGACAAACATAGCTCTTCTACTTCTGCCGTACAACCAAAGGCAAGTTTTACTTAAAATATCTCAAACTTTTATAATTTTGCTGAAATTTGAAGCTAGACTTCTCTTTTGGTCGAATCTTAAATAGAATGCGTTTCTTATTGACATTTTTTTTTGGTGCTAAAACATCGAAAAATTAGGGCAATGAGAGGGAGACTAAGACTGAACATGTAGGTGAACAAGAGACCAGCTGCGCACCAAGAGGCACCAAGAGACCAGCTGCGCACATTGGTCCATCGGATCTCTAAAAGATTGAATGGTTTTTGTTCTACTCTAGCGGGAAATGTTAAATATTTATGCTTATTTTATATTAGTCTCCTCTTTCTTTCCTTTTTTTAAATAAACTATCACATGGGATATATATATGATATGTGTTCGCTTTTGGTTTTCTTTTCTTCCGGCCATCAAATAAGTATTATATAATTCCAATGTTTGATTCTTATGAGTTCTTTATGCTTGTGTTTCTTTGTAATTTTTTCACGAATACCATTTGGATTTTGCTTCCCCCATGCAACATTGAGCATCAGCGACAGGAAGAGATAGTTGTGCGGTCACTAGGCCAAGTAAAATTAATCTGTTCACTGATACAAATAAAACGTAATATCCAAACAGTTTTTAATCAATTGGAAAGCATCTTACAAAATCTGGATGGCTTTCCAAAAAAACAGTGTGTTTCTAACCTATGATCAATTTCGAAAAATAAAAAAAGTTTGCATCTAACGAATGTCGAACCAGCGAACTAGGTGTGCGGCCACTAGGCCAAGTACAATTAATCTGTTCACTGATATAAATAAAACTTAATAGCCAAACAGTTTTTATTCAATTTAAATTGGAAAGCATCTTACAAAATCTGGATGGCTTTCCAAAAAGTATATTTATGGAGACTCAAAACTATGGACATGGCAAACTGTATTTTTGTAAAGTTTCATATTGTGATGAATAATTTTGTGAGCAAATCAATATAACCAAAAGCTTTAAAATTTTGGAAAAAGTTTACATATAAATAGGCCCTTAAATTTGTGGAAAAGAAAAATTTAGGTCCTCAAACTATAGAAATCCATCTTAAAACATCTCCAAAAAGACTCTCTATTATAAAGTTTGCAAAATTCTATATTTGAAGTTTCAAGATGTTCTTCTCCAAATGTAAAACTTCAAACCTAAACTTCAAAATTATTTGTAATTTATTCTATAGTCCTTATATTTGTCATAATTAATGTCGATCCATAAAGTTTTTATAAATAACTAGAACAAACATAAAACATATTATAACAATATTAATTAATAATATCTTACACTACAATATAAAACTATAAATAGAAATACATAATTAAATATTAAAATACAAGAAAAATACCACATTAGTCCTTAAATATTATATATTTTCGTAATGCTCCATATTTAGTTACATAAAATTTGTTTGAACAATATTTAGAACTTTATAAGGTTCCATAGTAAATTTACGAGACAATTAGTGTTGTTGTAATATTTAAATGTGTGTAATAATTGTTGTTTTCATGTACCTTTTAAAAAAGTTTTTATTAAGTTTCTTTGTAATATTTTTGTTGTCTAACGCTAGTTTAAAATATTTAATTTTATGTGAAAACTTAAATTTATAAAAAAAAAAATGAAATAATTATGAGATATGAAAAATTTTAAGATTAAATATTAAAACAATAAACGAAAAATATTTAAGAGTCATAAATGTGATGTATAATTAATTATAAGGACCAAAATGCAAATAAAAATATGAAACTTCAAATTTGAAGTTTTGAGTAGTGAAACTTGAAATATGAAGTTTTACTCTTCAAAACTCTAAATTTGAAGTTTTGAAGTTTCTTTTTGGAGAGCAAAAAACTCTATATTTGAAGTTATAAAGTTTTTTTTGGAAATGCTCTTAAACCGTCTATAGCCCCCAAAATCTCTGCCTCCATCAACAATGGAGTTTCAGAATGTCGAACGGGACAAATCATCTTGAAGAAAATCTGTGTCATGCTTTCATTGCGTCGTTTCTTTTTTGATTGTGCATGTAAAAATGCTTGGCTTGTGTATTGATGTACAATAGCTACGGTCTTCGACTCTTCGATGTCTCCTTCTGCAAGTGTTTCTTAGAAAAAAACCATTGAACGTTTGATGCATATAAGCACCATGGATCCATGCATCTTCGTCTGCTGATTTCAGGACATCGGTATTAGAAAGATGATTTACGGGTTTGTCATCCTGTAGGTACTTATCCAACTTCAAACGGGTTAAATATATCCCCATCTCTCGTTTCCAAACATAGAAATTCTTTCCATCAAACTTATTTGGCAACATTGGATCTGAAAGAGTAGACACTCCATAGTCCACTGCCGTGTGATTTGCTTGTCCGTTTACGCTGTTACGATTCATCTAGGCAACACAAAAAAATGTATCATCAAACGTGTATTATTGGAGAAGAATCACAAAAAAAAAAAATCATCAAACAAATATATAACATAGAAGAAGAATAGTATACCGGTAGACGTTTGAGGGATGTTTTTGTTTAACGAATGAGGTTTCAATGGAATATATAGCGGAAGTAAATTTCATGTAGAAGTTTCAAGAAAATAACAAAAAATTTTGATGACGGTTACAAGACGGTTACTGGCGATTTTCTGGGCGATTTCCCAGATCCTGTGTTTTCTCACCACGATCTTAGTGGTTGGAGTAGTTAGAGTATGTGCTTGTGGGTTTCTCGCACGTTGTACACCCACTTTGCCTTCAGTTTTCATGTTGGGAATCTTTTTCCAATGTGATGTATGCGGTTTATTGCATTCTACAAAGGCTATATATAAATGGCCATGGGAAACTGACTTACCACTGTCTAATTTTTTGAAAGTCTTATCTCTTCCTTGTAAACAATGACAGAAAATGTTCGCCGTGCGCTTCAAGACATTGATCTAGGAAGTAATGATGCTCCCTTTGTTCTGCCCTCTGATGTTGTTAGTCGTGCCGCTGAAGAAAATCGTTTCATTTTGGTGGGGCGTCCCTCTACGCCCAGAAAACAGAACCTGAGAGGAATCATAGCAACTATGCCTCGGATTTGGGGTCTTGATGGGTTGGTTCGTGGGCGTGTCATGGAAGGAAGACGTTTCCAATTCATCTTTCCAAGTGAAGAAGCGATGGAAACCGTGATCAGACGTGGTCCGTGGGCCTATGCTGATCGTATGCTTACCCTCCAGAAATGGACCCCGTTAATGGATATGGAGATGCTGAACTTTATACCATTTTGGATCCAAGTTCGTGGAATTCCATTCCAGTATATGAACAGAGAAGTTGTCATCCACATTGCGAGGCTCATGGGTCAATACATCCAAGTCGATTACAATGAGGAAGCTGGTGGGCGTCTTGAGTTTGTCCGTTTCAGACTCAATTGGGATATCAGGCAACCACTTAAATTCCAACGCAACTTTCAATTCACTCCGGGAGTCAACCCTTTGCTGAAGTTTCACTATGAAAGACTTAGAGGTTTTTGTGAAGTCTGTGGCATGATCACGCATGATTCCGGACGTTGTCTCATCCAGAATGGCGGCCCTGAGGAAGGTCTTGATGATGAGAATGATGAGGGTGATGATGAACAAGGTCCGGGTGATCAGCCGCATGGTAATGTTGGTGTTCTCATTGAGGAGATCAATAATGCTGATAACATCCAAGGAGTGGATGACAATGTTCCTGAGGCACCAGACGGTGTTAATGATGGTCAGGATCATATGAATGAAGCAGAAGATGGTGATGAGAAATCTGATGCTTCTTCTTATACTGATGATGAGGAGTTCTGGAACCCCTCGGGTAAAACCTCTCTGTTCTCGGAGGGATTTGAAATGGAGGAGATGTTTTCGATCACACCATTCGCTGATAGACGTGATGGACGAGAATCTCTCAAGAGGAAAGCTTGGATGGCTAATGCAGAGAACAACAAGATGATGCTGTCAAAGAAGATTACTCATATTGGAGAAACAAGCAAGGCTGGGGATGCTAAGAGGAAGAAGAAAGATTCAGTGCTTGGAGCTACAGAGGACGCTGAAGGAAAGATTCAAGAGGGAGACGGAGACAACACTTTGAGAGGCGCGGTGGGCCCTGAACCACCACTGCCCCCATGAAAGTAACCTGTTGGAACTATCGAGGTTTAGGCAGTGACTCGACAGTTCGACGCCTTAAGGAGATCAATAGAAAGTATCTCCCGGACATCATTTGCCTGTCTGAAACCAAACAACAAGATGATCATATCAGAGATGTGGGTGCTCAGCTTGGTTTTCTTCATTCTGTCTCAGTTCCTCCACGAGGTCTTAGTGGTGGTTTAGTTATCTATTGGCATCAGCATGTACAGCTTTCAATTTTAAGTTCTTCTCCTAATCTTATCGATTGTAAAGTCAGTATTAATGGAAGCAGCTCTTTCTATTTCTCGTTTATTTACGGTCAACCAAATCAGAGTTTGCGTTCACAAGTATGGGAAAGGATAGACCGGCTTGGTATTGGAAGGAGAAACGCACCATGGATACTATTAGGTGATTTCAATGAAATCCTTGGTAATCATGAGAAAATAGGAGGAAGAGAAAGGCCAGCGATATCTTTCCAAGATTTCAGAAATATGATCAGAAACAACAACCTTCGGGATCTGAAGTCTGTTGGTAATCGATTCTTTTGGGTTGGAAAACGTGGCACGCACGACATTCAATGTTGCCTTGATAGAACAATGGCTAATAGACTATGGCTTCAAGAATTCCCGGCCTCTGAAACAGAGTTCTTGGAAATAGGTGAATCTGATCATCGCCCTCTAGTCACTTTTATCTCACATGAGAAAGAAGAACCAAAACGGGTTTTCAGATATGATAGTAGACTGTCAAACAAAGAAGGTTTCAATGAGTCAGTCTGTAGAGGATGGAAGGGTTCAGGGCAGACACAATTGCTACAACAACCTTTAGCACAAAGACTAAGACAATGTAGAAGTCAAATCTCTATATGGAAGAAATACAACAGGAGTAACACTGAAGAACGAATACAAGTCCTAAGAGGCAGACTTGATAGAGCTATTACTACTGCTGCATCAACTCACGAGATAAATACAGTTCGAGAGGAGTTGAATCAAGCCTATATTGAGGAAGAAATCTTCTGGAAACAAAAGAGCAGGGTGATGTGGTTAAGAGCTGGTGACAAGAATACCAAATATTTTCACTCCATTGCGAAGGTGAAAAGAAATAGATTGAATCTCTCATCTATCCAGGATAGTAACGGAGTAGTTCACCGAGGTCAGAGACAAATTGCTCAAGTTGCACAAGAGTATTTTCAAAATTTATTTGGAAATTCTAACGCCAATACTTCACTCTATCCTGAAGTCTTTGGAAGCTTCCAGAGACGAGTAACTACTGAGATGAATGCTGATCTGATTAAGGAAGTCTCAGAGGAAGAAATCAGAGAGGCTATGTTTGATATTGGTGCTCACAAAACGCCTGGTCCGGATGGATTCTCAGCCGTCTTCTATCATCAATATTGGGAAGACATTAAAGAAGATATTGTTACGGAAGTTAAGGGATTTTTCCAGGAAGGTAATCTTGATCCTCAGCTGAATCATACTAATCTGTGTCTGATCCCCAAAGTCTATCCACCAACTGGAATGACTGAATTTAGACCCATTGCTCTTTGTAATGTGGCCTATAAAGTCATTTCAAAAGTTTTGGTGAATCGGTTAAAGCAACATTTAAGTGGCATGATCAGTGAAAATCAGGCTGCATTTATCCCGGGGAGAATGATCACTGATAATCTCATTATTGCTCATGAGGTCTTTCATAGCCTCAAAGCTCGGAAGCGACAATCTACTTCCTATATGGCCATCAAAACTGATATCACCAAAGCTTACGACCGGCTACAATGGAGCTTTTTGGAAGAAACTATGAAGCATATGGGTTTTGATAGTATATGGATTGGATGGATAATGACGTGCATATCTTCTGATACTTATTCAGTCTTGATTAATGGATCACCAGAGGGTCATATTGTTCCACAAAGAGGTATAAGACAAGGAGATCCTCTTTCTCCTTATCTCTTTATCTTGTGTGCAGAAATATTATCTCACATGATGAATGTTGCAATGTCTGAGAGATCCTTGGGAGGCATCAAGATTTCAATCCAAGCACCGGCAGTAAACCATCTGCTATTTGCTGATGACTCTCTCTTTTTTGCTCTAGCTAATGAGAGGGCTGCAAAGAAAATGAAGAAGATATTTGAAGTTTATGAAGCAATCTTGGGTCAGGCGGTTAATCTGAATAAGTCTTCTATTACTTTTGGTTCAAGAGTCTCTCCGATTACCAAAACAAAGATGAAACACATTTTAGGCATCAACAATGATGGTGGAATGGGGAAATACTTGGGATTGCCAGAGCAGTTTGGAAGAAGAAAGAGTGAAATGTTTCATTACATCATTGAGAAGGTTAAAAAGATTACGCAAGGATGGCATCAGAAATTTCTCTCACCAGGTGGTAAAGAGATTCTGCTCAAAGCTATAGCCCTGGCTATGCCTATCTATAGTATGAATATTTTTAAACTCACAAAAGAAATATGTGAAGAGATAAATGGAATACTAGCAAGATTCTGGTGGGGCTCAGGAGAAAAGAAAGGGATTCACTGGTTTTCTTGGAAGAAGATGGGTCTACCTAAAAGAGAAGGGGGATTAGGATTTCGAGATTTGGAAAATTTCAACCAAGCGTTACTTGGGAAGCAAGTTTGGAAAATTATGCAACATCCAGAGTGTCTTATGGCTAGGATTCTACGAGCTCGTTATTTCCCTGATGGAGACATACTAAATGCACGTTTACAAAAGAAAGCCTCTTATGCCTGGAAATCTCTTCTTCATGGGAGAAACTTGGTGAAACAAGGAATGAGATTTATCATTGGTAATGGTGAACTGATCAACATGTGGACTGATCCTTGGATTCCAGATCATCCACCAAGACCACCGCGTCCACTGAACCAGACAGAGGAGATATGCAAGGTTAATGAGTTCTTCTCAGCAGACTGTAACCATTGGGATGAAAGGAAACTGAGGGAGAGAATTCATCCGGAAGACGTTGATAAAATTCTGGCAATTAAGATCAGCTCCAAAGCACAACAAGATTTGATGGGTTGGCACTATAATGAAGACGGTATCTACTCAGTCAAATCAGGATATTGGGTTAGTTCTCATCAACAAGAACAAGCTCTAATATATCAAATCCCAGGGAGTATTGTACTCAAACAAAGGATTTGGAAACTGAAATCTCCACCGAAACTACAACACTTCCTATGGCGTATACTATCTCAGTGTCTACCAGTTGGTTCTAATCTAAAGAGAAGACATGTAGTACCAGATGATGTTTGTCAAAGATGTTTCCAGCAAGAGGAATCAGAATTACATGTGTTTTTTGAATGTCCGTATGCGAAGATGATATGGAGAACTTCTGGTTTGGATAATGCAGTTATAAACAGCTCTACATCGTCTTTTGAGGATAAGATTCAAGAATGTATCAACATAGGTACATCAACAAGATTGATACATTTTCAAGATCAACCTATTTGGATACTTTGGAGATTATGGAAAAGTAGAAATATGCTGATTTTTCAACAGAAAGATATACCATGGAGGACTCTAATCCGACAAAGCAGAGAAGATGCTAAAGAATGGTTTGATACAACTCGGAACATCGGTTTGTCTACTCAACAAGGGAGGAATATTTCAGCTAGGTCAAGGGATACAAGATGGGCAAAACCCCCTAGAGGATGGATGAAAATTAATGTCGATGGAAGCTTTATTAATAATACAATGAAGAGTAAAGCTGGTTGGGTATTGCGTGATTCAGAAGGAAGATATCAAGGTGGAGTTCAAGCAACTGGAAGATGTGTTAATAATGCCTTGGAAAGTGAACTACAAGCTATACTAATGGCAATGCAACATGCTTGGAGTAGGGGTCACTTAAAAATCTGCATTGAATCAGATAATCGAAAAGCTGTTGATATAATTAATGGTTTAACACTTCACTTCGATGCTTACAACTGGAAACGGGAAATACAATGGTGGAAACAACAATTTCAGACAATACAAATCCAATGGATTGGAAGAGAAGGCAACAAAATGGCAGATAAGTTGGCAAAGCATCAGATTGAAGACAATATATCTTTTAAATATCATTACTATGTTCCTAGATTTATAACTTCTGAATTGCATAATGATTATGTAAACTCAATATAAACTTAATAAAGTTAGTGTTTAAAAAAAAAAAAAAAACTTTCTATAGAAGATACATATAAATCTTCTTTTGGAAAGATAATATATATAATATCTTTTTAACAACAGAATACGTATTTGTCGCAGGACGTTTTAATTTAATATCGAAATGATCTACCGGAAATGCCATAATTGTGATTGTTATTATTGGAAATAATATCAAAACCGATTTTTAAAAATAACTTTCATAATTGTTATCGTGTTCACGAAAAAACGAAAAATCCTAATTATCCAAACGACGGAATATCGTCTATAGACAGTTCCAAACAACCCTAAAATTTAAACCCTGACTATATGGTACACGCTACCCTAAACCCTTCAAGTATACAAACGTAGAACATAAATCATACGAAACGTAGTTATAGACAATTCATGTAGAGGACAATATAAAAAAAACAATAGAACATATGATTAAAATCCACAATTTACATATCATAGTAAACATTAAACAATCAGAAAAAGAATCCAAAAAACAATGAACATGGAAACCGAGATTAGAGGATATACAAACCGAAAGAGGTATGATTAGAGAATATACAAACCAAGAGAGGTTTGATTAGAGGATATACAAACCGAGATTAAAGATGAACCGAGATCAATTTACATATCTTAGTAAACGTTAAACAATCAGAAAAAGAATAAAAAAAAAAAGAACATGGAAACCGATATTAGAGGATATAAAAACCGAAAGAGGTATGATTAGAGAATATACAAACCAAGAGAGTTTGATTAGAGGATATACAAACCGAGATTAAAGATGAACCGAGATTGATTAAAATGGTGTGATTAAAAACGGTTTGAGGAGGTTAACCATAAGGAAATTAAGAATGGATTAGCGATGGTTTAGCGATATGATTAGCCAATTAATGAAAAAAATGAGAATTAAAACATTTAATTAATGTTAATGACGAATAAAAGAAAGACACCTCAGCATTGTAAAATAGTCTACTCAGCATTGTAAAATAGTGAGTCAATCGGCTTTTCACTTAAGCATATTCGCAAATAATAGTATGATTTGAATATTTATTAAGTAAGAATTCATATTAATACAATTTTATGATCATATGTATTTTGTTATAACAAAACAAATTAAGTCATTGATCATAAAATTTTCAAAATTTCTAATAATTTATTGTCGTTTAAAAAATTCAAAATAAAACATATAAGAAAAAATCTAAATTTTTTTAGTATATGGTTAATGTGATTTTTTATATTTTAATAATATAAATTTTTTTTTAAAAAAGAGCTAAGATACAAAAATTGTTATCAAATATTTATTATTCATAATCATTAATTTCATATATACGTTAATCATATTAGGTAATTCCATAGCTTTTATTTTTGAAAAATGCGAGAATATTATTTTGTACACTTTTTATCAATTTGATAGTTAGTTTAATAAAAAGTATAATATAAATTAAGATGCACGAGCCTATTTTTCTAAGAATTCTGAATTTCATTCTCATGGTGACACGTGAGTACAAAACAATGTTGTAATGTTTCTCAATTAATATATAAGGGATTAATTAGAAAGTATTGTTTTCTTTTCAAAGAAATGTATCTTTGAGTTGCTCTTGTCTTTAGATTCATTTGAGAGATTCATTTGGTTCTATAGATTTCTGGATTAGAATTGTTTGTGAGATTCAAGCAAGTCTGGTTCATCTGAGAGAGTCAATCACTATCATCCCCCTATCTATCCATCCGCTGCTGAAAGAGATTCTGTCCACCAAGAGTTTTGTGCGCCTTTGATAGATTAGGCTTGTATCATGTTTCATCCAGCTTGACTCAAGACCGGCCTGACATTTGAGCAGACCACAATTCTCCATGACTCACAACAAAGTCCGAGAAAGATTATGTTGCATACAAGAAGAATATAATTTCTGAAATAACATACACAAATCGAAGTCAATTACTTTATACAAAGAAGAAAACCCGTACCTATGTAAATTGGACGAAGTATAGCTTGGGATTGTTTATGTCATTATGAAACCGAGCCGAGAAACTAACAAATTCATTCAACTCAAGAGTCGTAGATCGGTGCTTCTCAAGAACATCATCCAAAACAGAGAGGTATATTCTCTACCATTTTCAAATTTTCTAATACAGAAATCAATTTAAAAGTCACATTAACCATAAAATGAGATTTTAAACTATATGTTTATGTTATATTTTGAATCTTTAAAAAGGGCTATAAATTAATTAAAATATTAAAAGTCCCACACTAAAAATTTTGTGACTAGGGGTTTAAAATTTCATTATAACATGATACAAATAATTAAAATAAAGCAATATGAATATGAGTCTCATTTAAGAAAATATTCAAATTTAAAAAGATACCTATTTTAATCCTACTATATATCAATTGAGAAGTCACTTTAATGATTTTTGCTGACGTATCGATCATATGTGAACTCTCACAAGATTGTTATAATTTGATTAGTCAATAATTTTTAATTTTTATTTATTTTAATTAGATCTAAAAAGAAAAGGTAAGTATATAAACAATTAATATCACTTATCAAATAATCTGCATAATATTACAAATAATAATTTCTGGTAAGTATTTGTTGATATTATAGAAATAGTAATAATGTTGATAAATTTCTTTATATTTATAAAATACATAAAATAATAAACGACAAAGAGTTTATATAATACATTTTTATATTCTTTTTTAAAGCATTATATTTTTATATAAATTATTATAATGACTATTAATGTCTTATAACGTTCATATACTTTATAAATCATTTTGTTACATTATCAAAATAATTATAAATTATTTATCTTGACTTAATTATATATTTTGAATTATTTTAAAACTTTGCAAATCATCTATAAAAGCTTATAAATTAATTTATAAAATCATTTTCAAAAACTCATCCTACTATCCTATTATATATTCATTGAGAAGTCACATAAAAGACTTTTGTTTATGTTGATTGATACCACTCAAATTACCGTAAGAAGTGATTTATACTCTCTCAAATAAAAGGTCGAGTTGTAGTACTTAGGGATCGAATTCACAGGGAGCTAGGGAACCAATTAGATCTAATAGTTATATGATTAAGCTAGGCTAATAGTTTATAAAGTAGTAAATAAATATAGCAAAGTAGTAAACAATAAACAAGTTGAACAAGACTATTGTTCAGCTTGGCAAAGATTTGTTTGATGAAAGGATGGTTGCTAGATCTAGGGTTTCTATTCAGGTGTTGGAGATTATAATCCTATAGATGCCTAACAGTTGCATGCATGATATATTAGAGCTCAACTCCTTAATCACAGTGATCAACGATGGCAATGTTTCACTGGTTAACTAACTAGATCTTGGATCTCAACTATTGTCCTTTGATCACAAGAAAGTGTCGATCGATGATCCTATAGGGATATCGATCGATACACCTTTCACAATATCGATCGATTGTCAGATGAAGATATCAATCGATAGCTTCTAGTTAAGCCCTAGGCGCAGGTTGATAATGCTCACTAGTCTCCTAGATCAGCGGTTAGCTCTCTCTCTAGCAGTCCTAGCATGACAGATTATATTCAGGACATGATGATCAAGGATGCTTGACACATGCAAATTCCTAGGTTCAATATTCTAGTTAGCAAGGCTAGAACAAACATTAAGAACAATCAATCAATGAATATCACAACTAAGAAATTCTGTAGTTGGGGCTAATCCCTCTAACCTATTTGAACCCTAAACCTAACAGGTGGATCTACTCAATCATGAAGTTTGTCACAGAAATCATAGATTAATAGATAATAAAACTGCAATAGATATAAAAACCAAAACAATGGAGTTCCAGGAGGACTCTGAAGGAGTTTCTCCTTTCTCTCCTAACCTAAAACAAGAATTAAAGAAAGCTTAGATAGCGTAGCCGTCAACAATGGCTTATAAATAACATAAATAGGGTTTCTGGTCGTCCAAGGGTATTCTGGTAATTTGGGGTTGCTTCTGGGCTTCAGTCGGTCATAAAATATGCTCGGCCCGCATTCTGGCATCCATATCGATCGATGTCAAGAGTTTCGCATCGATCGACATACGTTCCTCTTCTCGACAGTTTCCTCTCGCGAGGCAGACTGACCACTCTTCAGTAAAACGGGCATACTTCTGCTACATGATGCTGATTGACCTCAAACCGGCGGCATTGGAAAACTAACTCAAAGCTCTATCTTGTGTAAAAAGATGGGCTTAATCTAACGATGGTAAGGTCTCCATCCATAGCTAGACATCTGACGCGCCTGTGCAGTTCTGCACCTCAAAAGGCTCCAAAATCACCATATTTCTCCAGAACGTACCTGAACTTGTAAATACTCTAAATAGACTCTATATAGTAGTAAATATATATTAAAACACTTATAGACCATGGCTAAAAGTGGGTAAAATCCATGGTCTATCATCGATCATTGATGAAGTCTTAAAAATTGTTAAAAATTGATTGTTCAATAATTTTTAGTTTTTATTTGTTTTTCTTAGATTTTTTTTTTAAAAAGAAAGTCCATAAAAAGTTAATATCACTTGCCAAATAATCAACCTAATATGACGGATAATTATATATGGCAACTAATTTTTGAAACAATATAAAAATAATAATGGTTGATCAATTTCTTATATATTTGTAAACTACATAAAATAATAAACAAAAAAGTTTATTAAAATCTAAATAATGATTTTATATTCTTATATAAAACATTATATTGTATATAAATATAAATTATTATATTAGCTATTAATGTCTAATGAAGTTGATACATGCTTTTTAAATCATCTATAAAAATTATAAATGAATTTATAAATTATTTATCTTGGCTTATCATATTTTTTAAATTATTATAAGATGTTGTAAGTTATTTTTAAAAGCTTATAAATTAATTTATAAAATCTATTTTGAAATTTTATTTTATATTAAATGAAAAGTCACTTAATTGATTTTTTCTTAGGTGTCAATCATATAGTTTGAAAAAAAATTAAAATTTGATTTTTTAATGGATTTTCAGTTTTTTATTTATTTTATGAGTAAGAAAATCAATACTAGAACCAAATTTTATCAGTATTCAAATAACCTAAATATATTGCTTATAATTATTTATAGTAATTAAATATGTGTATTACATAAAATATTTATAATGCTTCATGAAACCATTTTTAGCAATCAAGTATTTTCAACTATATAAAATGTTTCAAACACAAATTATAGAATTGAGATAGTAGTTTTATATTCTTATGTGATTAGATATGAATATGTAGAGAATGCGTAACAATTATATTGTCTTAAGTTTTTTAAAACTTATTAAAAACATAAAAGTTTAGCTACAAATTATTTAAAAATCAAAAGTTTCAATATTATATACCTTCAAAACTTAATAATTTTATTAAAAATGAGTAATAAATATTATATATAACTAATTTTAGTACAATTTTCAATACAAAATATCAAAAATATTTAAAATAATCATATTTATGTTTTTCAGAAAAATTTATTCATAGAAAAATATTTTATAAAAACACATATTCAATTTTTGATGACAAAAACATATTTTAATTTGACAAATTACAATAAATATATTGTTACAAAACATGCAAACCCGCGAATTCGCGGGCATTCACCTAGTATCTTTTAAATTAAATATACTAAAACATCCCCTAGACTATAATTGAGAAATTGTTTTCTAAATTTTGCGTACATGTCATCTCTACAAAGACTCTTACAAAAAAAAAGATGATATGACACACTTAGATAAATGATATGGCTTGTGAATAAGATGAATTGATGATTTCATTTAATGCAGATTTATGTTTTTGGTAATTTTTTTATAATACGGCAGTAAACTATACATCAACATTAAAAAAATCTATTCAAATGTGGCATTAAATAATACAGTATTATAAATATAATAATATTTTAATATTTTGGAAATATTTTTATTTCTATTTTTTTATAGTTATACTATTTAACACCAAAAATATTTTCTGATTTTTCTACGATTTTTAAAAAGTTATTATTTTTAATCATTGTATCTTTAGTTTTTTTATATATCTACAAATATAAAAAATGTTTTTTTTTAGTTTTAGTTTTAGATAATTATAAAAAATGTGTACTAAAAATTTTAATTAATTTTATACAAGTTGATTTAATATAATTATCCAAAAATAGATTAAAAATCTATCTAAGATTATAAATTTAAAAACATATACGCATTTATTTTTAAATATAATTCAACTGTGTGCACAAAAAAAATATAATTTAACTGAATTAAAATTTATTTTAAAATATAGGTAAAAAATAATAAAATTTAAAATATTTAAAGTTTTAAATATAATTTAAATTTAAAAATGTTACTGCTGCACATGATACAGGAAAACACCTATTAATAGTGTAGATGACTAGAGTAAGACTTTACTTTCCATATTAAAGAGGTCGTTGAAGCTTTCAACAGTGTTCCAAGTTTTTTTTTTTATTTTGCAAAAGGATGTTCTTAAGGTTGGATCGGACGATAAACTCGTTTGATCTTCAAAAAAAAAAGGGACTCGTTTAATCTTTTGGGTTTTGCAATACCTTATAGATTTGCATCTCTTATTTTTAAAGATGTTACCACCACGGGCCGAGATGAATCCTCGGGTTAATTGCAGACTTGTCTACAGAAACTTTCCAAATTCTTTTTTTTTTTAAATCAATATCAGATTGTCATTTACTATTCTGTTTGTTTGCGATCATGATTACAGAATATGATGGAGGGATAATCAATAGGACACCTTAAGTGCTACTAGGCTTAATTAACCAATATAGAACACTATATATATATATATATATATATCTTTAGCAAAGATTCACATTGATATTAGCAAATACAAATACTCGAATTCCTTAGTAGGTTAAAACTTTAGACCATGTTTATCCCTGAAACCCTTAGTGGGTTTCTTAAATTTTTATTTTTATTTTTTTTGTCTGATTTGAAAAAGAAAAAAATTAAGAAGTGCACCAATCGCGGATTGCTACGTGTCGGTGGGGCCCGTGAACAGTGCAAAAAATTCAAAACAATCGGTTATTATTTCATCAACTCTGTTACCGGTTTGCATAAAACGTGGGACCCAACACCCTAAGAAACCCTTTAATTACCTCCGTTAAACATGGTCTTACACACTTCAGCATACTATCCCATGACCTCACCTGTCGAGAAAGGGAAGCTAATAACTGTAATTCCAACGCGCCAAGGTTTCTATTTCTGCTTATACTATTTCAAACTATGTATACATATATCAAAACAAAATAGATAGATAAAACACGCAAAGTCTTTTTTGCACTTTATTTCTACACCATCTCAAGCAGTGGAAGGTGCAGGAACATAGGTCATTTCCGGTTCGAGTACCGAAGCTAGGATGGTCGATTTGGTAATGATTTCTTCCACATCTACAGGGATTTTCGATTTGAAATCGAGTGATTCATCGTTATATACATCCCACCATTTATCAACTAACATCTTGATGCCTTCTCTGTTCATGTTAGCTTCGTCTCCTGTGTACCTCCATGGCTTGGATCACTATCAATTTCATCATCAATAGTAAAGGGCTCCGGTTGGTAAGCAAAGGGATCTCTACTTACAGCTGCACAGTAGTGAACAAACTTGATTTTCTCCAGCTCCACGTTCTCAGGGTGACGCCAAAGCATAGCAAGAACAAGATTGTAAACTAGAGGGATCGGTTTGTAAACTTTCTCAAAGAACATATTGAGAAAATCCTGTTAAATTAAAGTTACAACAAATATACCAAATACCAAATCAACAAGGATCGGTTTGTAAACTTTTTTTATCTTCTATACTTTTTGTATAATTTTCTATTATTAAAAAAATTAAACAATCACATTAAACATATAATAAAAAAATTAGATTTTTTTATATGTTATATTAAAAATATTTTAAAACGACTATAAATTATTAAAAATGGTAAAAATTTCACATTGAAAATTTCGTGATCAATGGTAATGTTTTTTAGTTCAGCCCATCATTTTTCTTTAATGGGTCTGGAATATTTTTTAATGATTAACTAAATAGGTCACATGCATAATAAAAAATGTTTTGCTTTAAAAATGGTTGCAAACCCAAAATCAATTTGAACCATCATGACTTTCGTTTACAATTTTGTTACAATAAAAAAGTATAAGTTTGGGCAAAAAGCTTAATCCAAATAACCGAACCAAATCCAATCTGAAAAAGTAGTACAAAACTTTAACCAAATTGGTTAGATATCCGAATATGTTCAAAATTTTGGTATCTAAAGAACCAGAGCCGAACTTGATCCTTACCAAAATACTACGGGTATCCGAGTATATTCCAACCAGATTTATATACTTAAATATATTAATTATTTTTAAATTTAATATCTAAAAGAATATACAAAATACATAATATGTTTTTTAAATTGTCCAAAATACTTAGAAATATTTAAAAATAGTAAAAAGTATATGTTTAAATAGCTAAACGTTACTCAAAATACCAAAAATAATGAAAATATATATTGATTTTCTATTCAAATAGTTAAGCTAGAACCATTTTTATGTTAAATTTAAGTAGTTTGGCATACATTATTCAAATTTATATGCTATATATTATTTTAATTTTTGGATTTTGAGAAATTTAAAGTACATATGAACTTTAATATTTTGTTTATAAAATTAAATGGGTTTTTTTTTTTTGACGTCAAAAGGTCATTATATTACTCAAACTTGAGGTGGTCTGGGTAACCAGACCGAGATAGAACAACCAATAAAAAATAACTCCCTATGGAAGGATCTAGCAGTCTTAGCTAAAAAATCTGAAGTCTGATTGCGCGCTCGTGGAACATAAATGATGTTGAAGTCTGGAAAACAAATCTGAAGCGTCTCAATCCTCTCCAACTCCGTCGCAAAGCTTGGCCAAGCATGAGGATCTTTTATCATTGGAAACAATTCCTTACAATCTGTTCCAAAGCTCTGGCATGTCGAAAGTTGAAGCATGTTCTCCATTGCCCACCGCAGTGCTTCTACTTCTGAATGCAAAGCTGATTCCCGTCGAATGAAGTTCCTTGTCCCCATAAGTTGAATGTTCCCACCACTGCCCATCCAAACCCATCTACATCCACTAAAATGAGCAGAAGCTGTCCAAGATCCATCTAACAAACAAATATTACCCAAGCTTATGACTTGAGATTCCTCAGCATTAGTGTCTTGTACCACCTTGTTTGCCTCAAACCATGCTTGACATTCGCTTTCTGCATATCGGACTAGCTCCAAAGGATCTCTGTCTATCCTCATAAATAGTTTATCATTCCTGGCCTTCCAAATGTACCAGATTAGCCAGGGATAAGGATCCATGTCCTGTTCTAGCTCAATAATAGCGTTTTTCCTCCAGAATAGATAGTCCATATTTGTGTAGACACTCGGAGCTGGCAATATCTCTGGGCTCGTTGGAGTTGATGATAAAGACCAAACTTGTAGAGCTGGCGGGCACTCGAAAATTGCGTGTGTCACAGACTCATCTAGTTCTCCACATCTTGGACAGTAGTTATCACACCTCATATTTTGTCTTGCTAAGTTCCTTGTAACTGCCACATGACCAATTAACAATTGCCATACATATCTTCTTAGGTGCCTTTAACTTCCAAGCAAAGACTTGGAGTTCGGTAATACTTGGCTCCAGAACCTCCTTTTTATAAAATTAAATGGGTTATCTGAACCTAAACCCAACTGAAACATGCAATAATTCGAACCAAACCCGCAAAGATCCGAATCAAACATAATCGAACCGGACCAAATAGTATCTGAATGTCATTCTTAATCAATTGTAAAAAAGAATTATTGATATATTATTTATAATATTTAAATACAACTCATTTTGAAAAATTTACTCCGTGCAAAGCACATCTAGTAAATATTATAACTCTAGTAAATATTACATTTGCGGAATTCTGCTTTTAAAAAAGGGAGGAAAAAAAAAGATAGGAAAGAAGTAAAAGGGGAAGAAAGTAGGGTTCCAACATTATTCATATATATATAAACCAGATCTGCCGTCGAAGTTCCCTTGTCGCCCACCTCCCTCAAAATAAATATTTCGGTCCTTCCGTTTGGCCTTCCGGATTCGACAATCAACGAGGTCAGTGATTTTGATTTAGCAGTCTGTCTACGAATTCTTTGTCTGATGTTTGATTGAAGAAGATTTTCGTTTCTAGAATAGAACCTAACTAACACCGAATTGTTTGAATCTGATTGATTTGTTTGAATGTTAAGAGATGAGTGAAGATTTGATACCAATCTCGGTGTGGTGGGACATCAACAGCTGTCCGGTTCCCACTGGTTATGATCCTCATCTGGTTAAAGATATATATGTACCTAGGCTATATATGACCCTAGCCAATTATCTTCGACCTCTAATGCAAAGTGTGCGCCCCTACTTTCTATCTTACATCAAATTCTAATAAACTTTTAAGGAAATGTAACTAAAAATGGAAATTAGTAATGTGCATCGCGACTAGAGATATAAGATCAATCATTAAAAAAAAATGTTTTGATAGATACATATACATATTACATAGTAAAATAGAAATGTGTTCAGATCTCATGAATCGAAAACACCTTGACAAGAACAGAAGATACATTTTGTTCTTGTATATTGCTAAAGAAGGCTCAAATAATTCTAGCAAAAGGCTGCTCTTTGAGCTTCGGATGTCCACCGTTTAAAAAGCTTTGTCCAACAAATATATATGATTCCAATGATGAAATGATTATGTGGAAGACATAGGAAGGTTTTCACTTTTCATCAACTACTCTTCATTATTCCCCCACATAATGTCTAATATTATTGGCTTCATCAATATCTAACTTTTGTGTTTTCTTTTCCTTGTATCTTCTTATTTTACATGATTAAGAAATCTTGGATTGATTAAGTATATATACAAAGAATACAACCTTGAACGTACAGTGTATCATTTATCAAGCCGTGTTTTTAAAGTTAGTCCATCGATGTGTACTGGAAAAGAATGATCGATTTTTTTTATTCAGAAATATAATTTAATAATTATAATAAGGTCTCATAAACAATCTTTTTTTGTTGATGAAAAAATTACTAAATTTGGAAGTGCGTGTATTTCCGTTATATACGCCTCGTTTTGTTCGTTTTTCATTTTCTTTTCGAAAAGACGTTTTGTTCGTTCTTACCGTTACTTTACGTAAGTACGTAACGGGTTTCATTTCAGTTCTCTGGCTGAGTGCAAAACTGCAAATGAATTCTTTTAAAAGAATATTTGAGTACCAAACTAAACTAGAAAAGACAGATTTACTAGGAACTGGTTTAATCACGAAATGGTTTGAATTGGGAACATTAATAAAAAATGGACTCGTCTATATACAGTCACGCCCTTCATAGGCTTGTAATTCAAATAACATATTACTATGGTTTTAGGAGTATATACTCTGAGTCATGTCCAAGTATTATACTATTAGTGGTATTCCGACGCTACGCGCCGGTTTCGTATGTTTTATTCTCTAATGAGTTCAAAATTATTATTTTTGATCCATTTGATATTGGTTAGTGACAGTAGTATATTATTATGTTTTAAAGTTGTTTAGGTCAAAAAAAATAGTATAAGTAGTTTCACTTATTGATTCAATACAAATAGAATAAATAACGTATAGTTACACCAAAGTAAATATAGTTTAATTTAAAACATAAAGTAAAGTCGATGTTCCAAAACGAAAACATGTAAATTTGTTTGTTTGTTTTGTAATTATCTTTTTTGAATGAATATAACAATTTCTTTCATTTTCTTAAAGTAGTAACAATCCTCGAATACTTTATTTATATCATAGATGTGGCAATCTGGGCAGGGTTTCACTCAAGACGTATTGGTTAAATACTTTGTTTTTAAAATGATATTGAATCTACTAAGTGAATTACTAATCATGGTTAGCATCGCTCGACCTGAATAGACTATTTTCTCCAGATAACTTATTATAAAATTGAAGTGTTTGTGAATAATTTTATAGGTGGATGTTTGTTCTCACAATGTACATTTAAATATTTCAATCCTCATGTGATGTGTTTATTTGGTTTGACAACAAAAGTATAATATGCTAATGTAATTTTATAGGTGGATGTTTGTTCTCACAATGTACATTTAAATATTTCAATCCTCATGTGATGTGTTTATTTGGTTTGACAACAAAAGTATAATATGCTAATGTAGTTGAATTTGTACAGTACGGGGAGGTACAGAGCCTCTCATTGAACATGTTAAAGCAAGTCAATAATAAACCATACTCGTGAGTGTATGAAGTAGCCAAACGTTTTACTTCTTGTGTGCGAGGATATTATTTATTTGGTTTAAAGCTTTCATGTTTATTTAAATCTATTTTGGTTTTTATTTACCTTGTATTTATGACATTATACTATTATTATTAATGTTATTCATTTGCGCTGGTATTTTATAAAAGAAACAAATCATTATCTTTATTTGACCATTTTTATCTATCTTCTACACTATTAAAGAAAAATCCATCATATGATTTTGTCCTTAATTTTGTGAAATAATTATAATAAAATAATTATAATGAAATGTCACTCATATTTTTATGCATATCATAATTAATTAATATGAACTAAACAATTAATTTAGAAAAAAATCCAAAACTAAAAAATAGTTAAATCATGTATACACAATTTAAATTTATAACCATGCTGCAAGCTAAACATAGCTTCTTTAAGCTACTTCAGATCTCAGACATCATTTGAACCGATTTTGGTTTGATTGTTACTTTCCTTAAACAACTGCATTATTTTCCCATTGACTTATCTTTAAGATTCATAAATGGGCTCTGAAATAGTAATGGGCCGTAAGTCCAATCAAAACAGATATCCTTTCTAATAAAAGAGACTTTTTGAGGCTCCATAGAGCGTTACTTCTCCCGAAAGATGACATGTGGCATAAAATATAGTTTTAAATTTTAATATTACTAAGTTTCGAAAATTATAAATAATATGTAAACATACAGCATAAAAAATGGAAAACTACATTAAACATATGTAAAATTACTATTTTTTCACTTAAAAAAAAGACGGCTTATCTCCATAATGTAACATTACCGTTTTATAAAAAAAAACGAAAAACATTATATATAATTCCGAAAATAATAAATATATGTAGACATACAACATAAAAAATGGAAATACTACATTAAACATATGTAAGATTACTATTTTACATTTTTATTTTAAAAAATAATATGTAAACATACAACATAAAAAATAAAAAAACTACATTAAACATATGAAAGATTACCATTTTTCACTAAAAAAAAGACGTCTTATCTCCATAATGTAACTTTACTATTTTGTAAAAAAAAACATTATATATAATTTCAAAAATAATAAATAATATGTAAACATACAACATAAAAAATGGAAATACTACATTAAACATATGTAAGATTACCATTTTACGTTTAAAAATAACAAAAATATGTAAACATACAACATAAAAAAAATGGAAAAACTACATTAAACATATGTAAGATTACCATTTTTCACTTAAAAAAATGGTTTATCTCCATAATGTAACATTACCATTTTATAAAAAAAAGAAAAAAAAACATAAATATAACTATTTGACTATTTGTCCAAGTTCTTCTATTAAACATTGCCGTTTTACATTAAAAATGGAAAAAAACATTAAGATTTAAACATCTATCTTAAAATATAAAATATAGATATTAACTAAAGATAAAGTATAAGAAAAAGAAATACTCAATATATAGAAAAATAAATAATAAGTAAATATTATAAATATATGAATTATATATACAATAATAAGTAAATGCACAATTTTTAAAATATGGAAAGAGTACATTAAATATTAAACATCTATCTTAAAATGTAAAATATAGATATTAAGTAAACAGAAAGTATAAGAAAAAGAAATACACAACTTAAAAACAATGGAAAAAGTATATTAATATTTAAACATCTATCTTAAAATGTAAAATATAGATATTACGCAAATAGAAAGTATAAGAAAAGGAAATACACAATTTAAGAAAATGGAAAAAGTACATTAGTATTTAAAAATCTATCTTAAAATGTAAATCTATCTTAAAATATAAAATTATTAGTAAATAGAAAGTATAAGAAATAGAAATACACAATATAAAGAAAAATAAATAATAAGTAAATATATAATATAAGTAAATACGCAATTTAAAAATGGAAAATTACATTAAGATTTAAAAATATATCTTAAAATTTAAAATATAGATATTACGTAAATAGAAAGTATAAAAATGGAAATATACAATTTAAAGAAAATGGAAAATGTACATTAAGATTTAAACATCTATCTTAAAATGTAAAATAGAGATATTAAGTAAATAAAAAGTACAAGAAATGGGGATACATATACAGGAAAATAAATAATAAGTAAATAATGTAAATATATAATAATAATAAGTAAATACACAATTTTTTTTAAAAAATAGAAAAAGTTCATTAAGTATTAAACATCTATCTTAAAATGTAAAATATATAATATAAGTAAATACACAATTTAAAATAATGGAAAAAATACATTAAAATTTAAATATCTATTTTAAAATATAAAATATAAATATAGATATTACATAAATAAAAAATATAAGAAATGGAAATAAACATTTTAAAAAATGGAAAAAGTACATTAAGATTTAAACATCTATCTTAAAATGTACATCTATCTTAAAATGGTAGTAAATTATATAAAAATGGAAATACCACATTAAAAAAAATGTATAGTTCTACATCAAGAAAGTCCCTATAAAATTCATTATTCCATCAACATCAACCTCACACTATTAAGGAAAACTTCAAAGCACTCGAGCAAAAAAATGGTTCCACCATCAACTCTTGCCGTCCCAAAAACCTATAATGACCTTGAAGGAGATTTTTTATAACAACGAACTTTTTGTTAGGTGGATTCATTGTTGGAAAATCCGCAACTTCCAAAAGCCAAACTTATTCATGGGAATTGAATTGCTTTTCATAGATTCAAAGGTATTCTTACAAATTTAAATTAATCTAATCCATAATTTTATTGTTAATATTCATATTACTCTTTCATGATCAAACCATTACAGTTAATAACCATTCAAGCGTTTATCCCGAAACACTTCTTTCCTCGCCGAATCAGGTATTGGTTCATGTTGGTTTAATATTATTTTTGGTTTATTAACCGGTTTAGGAT
Source organism: Brassica napus (assembly GCF_020379485.1). Classification (NCBI taxonomy): domain Eukaryota; kingdom Viridiplantae; phylum Streptophyta; class Magnoliopsida; order Brassicales; family Brassicaceae; genus Brassica; species Brassica napus. Next base: position 22,755,294 of record NC_063448.1, read on the forward strand.
GGTCCTATTGTAAATATAATTTAAGTTGGTTTAGCATATACTATGCTTAAAATAACTTAAATTAAATAATAGTAATATTATGCTTAAAATATAATTTTAGAGAATTTTCAAATATAGTTTACAGAACATTATAGGTGATGAATTTAATTTATTAAATTTGTTTATTACTTAAAACTAAGTTTTTTTAAAAAACATACTGAGTTATAAATATCAATGTTGGATTGGTGAGTATAACATGAAGACAAAAATATAAATATTTCATTTTCAAGATAAGAAATTCAGCTTTTATTCAGTTACTCAATATATAATATCTTAAATTTTTTTTTTTTTAAATATACATAATTTATATATATAGATTAATCTTCCAAACTTAAACTATTATATTATATATGAATAATGTTTTTAAATAAAAATAATTTCTGATTTAAAAATAAATAAAAACAACAAATGGTTATTTTCAAATAATGGATGTAATTTACATTATACTATCATTTAACAAGTATTAGATACGTTTTGATATATCATTATTTTCTATTTCCAGAAAAAAAAAATTGTTAAACATCAATATCATCTAGGTTAAGTATACTAACAACACAAATTCAAACATCACAAAAAATATTTACATAAACATTATAATACAATAATTTAATCAAAAAATACAATTCAAAAAAAATATATTCAAAAGAATAGTTATATACTTAATATTTGAAAATCAAAGATATTTTTGCTAAAATTGTATTTACCTGGCCAAGGAGATCAACTATCTTTTTACGGATCGATCAATTGTTGAGCATGTGGTCGATCCGAAAATACTCTGCAGTTTAATTAAATATCTAAAACATTTATTCCAACACTCAACAGATAATTTTGCTAAATATGATAACTATATAGCCAACAAAATTACAAAAAAAATATTTAAATAGTAAAAAAATATGTTAATTTAACGTGTTAAAATTTAAAAATAAATTTTAATTATAACATGCATCTTAACATTTATATAAATATATATCATAACCTAAATATAAATAATTTAACAACTTAAATTAGAAAAAAATAAAGTACACCCGGGTTAATCCCTAGTAACCAAATAAAGTGTTTAACATGCCTTCTTCTTCTTCTCCAATTTCAGATTTGATCCAATCTGTAGCCTAAGGGGAAACGAAAAGGGGAAACTGCGACAAATCAAAGGTATGATTAGAACCCAAAGAGACTCATGAAAACACTTCAATTCTCTGAAATTGATTGAAGTTTGTGCAGTTTTTTTCTTTCTGATCGTATCTTTGATTGTGAAAAACCTCAGGTGGATCCATGGGTGATGTACAACTAAAGAAAAGAGGATACATCTGGGCAATCTCTGCTGGGTTCAATGCAGCTCTTGCTGCCATCTCTGCAAAGTTCTTCTCATCTCTCGTAATAATAATAACATTTTCTTAGCTTCATTTGTTTTTTTTTTCCTTAGAGCATTTTGATTAATTTAATTTTGGAATTTTTTAATGTTTAACAGGTGCTAAAATATGGATTGGTTGTATTATGCAATGTGGTAATGTGGGGATGTTATGTAAACAGCTTAAGAGCTCTCTCTTCTCTACAAGCTACCGTCACTAACTTTGCTGCTAATTTCCTCTCTTCCGGTTTTGCTGGCCTCTTTCTGTTTCACGAGTCCTTATCATTCCGTGTAAGTTTTTTATTTAAATCTTGAAAACAATGTTTCTTATGCTATGCTTTTCTTGGATGTCAAAGCCTATTACTATTGCAGATTCCATAACTTGTACTTGTTTTTAAGGTTTGCGTGTATTTAGGACACCAATTGTTATGTTGAAATGGTAGTTTTGGAGTTGTAACATGAGTTTGGCTGATACATTTTCCGATAAATAATGCAGTGGTTTGCGGGAGCTTTATCGATCACCATTGGAGTTGTAATCCTCAGTAAGTCAAGTGTTGATAAGAAGGTCAGTACGGATTAGTACAAGAACCAATATAATAGCTTTCCTTCTTGAGAAGGCTGGTTTTGCGTACAAGGAGTTAAGAGCTGGAGATTAAGTTGTTTGAAGTTTTAGATTTTATTCTGTTAAGAGGACCAAACTTGTAATACCTACGATTGATTTTCATGATTTTATTGAAGTAGTTAAGACTGTTAATACTAAAATAATGTTTGTTCTTTTTTTTTTTGGGTTTGTCATGTCAAACCGCAACAATCTACTGCACGGGTCTTCTTCTTCTGCATCTTGATTAAAATCGAGAGGCAGTGGCAAGAAACTAAGAAACTAATGCGTAGCTACGATAATATGTGCCAAAAATATGTTTGAAACTTTCTAATCACAAAATATACGGTTAGATCAAAGAACCAGCCATGTCGTGGGGCTTACGTCACATATTTTTTCAATAGAAATATGGACAATTCTGTTTTACTTTATGTGAAGTGAACATGCCCTTACTCATTACTTGATTTTCAAGCTACAATGTCTTCTCTTAACGTTTCCATCTCGGGAGTAATAGGCAAATTACTAGAGATGTGAACAATTCTCCACTTCTTAAACGAAACATTTCGATTTTTTTGGAGTTCTTTTTCTTTTGCATTCACTTTTTTTAGGTTAACCACCGTATACATTGTATAGTTTTGCATCTGTGAATAAAGGAAAATATACAAAGATTTTTCTTCTACTTTCAAAAGCTATTTTCAATATTTTGTAGACTCACAAGATAATTCTCAAGAATCCACCAAACCCTGCTATAATCGTATCAAAACAACAATGAAATAGTGGTTTTGTAGGATACGACATTACGGAAAAACAACAATTGAATCAATCATCGTGATGATGAGTGGTAGAACAACTGAAAATTTGCAAAACAATAAGGAAGTAAGACAATGTATGCAAATATATCTTGAGATCTAATGACATTGTTACAACATTAAATATTATTTTGAGGAAGGTTGAAGTACCAAGAAACATTCATTAGATCTCGGAAAGACGACGTTCTAGGGTCACTACTGGGATAATAGAACTGTTAGAGATCTATATGCAGAAGCGCGTTAAACCGAAAACATACTATTCTAGTTTAGCGATGAACATTGCTTGATACAATCTGGAATTGGATGCAAGAATCAGAAATAAATCACAGATGGAAATCAACCACATGTCCCCATTCAAGTACCTTTCTAGTTGATTCATTGAAGCTTCTTCTCTCTAAAACTTTTTACTCACTCTTTAGAAATATATTTGTTATAAATATATTATTACAATTGGTTCTCTTCTATTTGCAATGTCTATATATATAGACAGTCAAGAGACATTTTGTGAGGAGTCACATATGTTCAAGGAAGAGACATGTATTTTCAGCAAAGAGACGCATCTTTTAAATGAAGAGTCACATATCTTCATTTAAGGAGTTATGCGAATAATTTCCTAAAACTAGGGGTTAACCAAACCGGTTTGTTATGCTGCCTAATCATGGATGCAAACCGACCATAAATTAATATCTCCCACTCACACATGATTGGGAGCATGTCAAGTACTAGAGAAGTCTTAAAGATCAAGCGCGAGAATCCTAACTCAGAAATCATAGGGAAAATGAACCGTGCGACCCTTACAAGTACACTAACACTTGGGAGTTAAATTATGCACCTGTTAGGAATACATACAAGTTACAACCCTAGAAAATTATTTTAGATGTTTAATAATATCTTAGTGTATTTTGGATACATATTAGGAACTACAATCATGTTTGGTACAAGTTTTTTTGGGATTTTGAAGGTTTCGGGTTCTATTGGGTATCCATTTAGGTTTGGGTTTGGATAATACTCATAACCCAAAATACCATAAAACCAGATCCATTCGGTATTTATGTCAGGTTTGGATCGGTTCGGATTCATTTTAATTGGAGCGGGTTCGGTTTGGTTTATCGGATTCGGTTTATTTTCCCAGTCCTAGTAAGTGAGATGAGCTTATACACTAGGCATGAATCCTCATATGTCTAATTGGGTTTGTTTCGAGTCATTTCGATTTGGAATTTTGAGAGCACATTAATACCATTCGGATATTATAAAATTTTGGTTCATTTTGGTTAGGTTTAATCATGTTTAGTCTGGATTTAGTAAATCACGTGAACACTAGATGTACCAAGAAATTTTTCAAATTCAGTTCTAAACCTTATTAAGTAATCTGAGACATTCATTTCTACATTAAATATACTCAATTAACTTGAACGAGTGACTTTATGACTTTGTTGATGACTGAAATCATTAAGGTAAAACAAGGATTTGATTGTGGAAAACTTTTAAAAACCAATCATATTTTTTGATGATAAATCATATATAAAAATATTATGCTAACAACAAAGAAGAATAAACCTCATACGTAAAGATAATAATTCTAACGCAAAAAAAAAGCTCACATATATTCATAACAGGTAATCATAACTCGTATACAAAACATTGTGCTAACGACAAATTAAGAAAAACAAATTTGAGTACATGAATTCGAGTAGTGAGACTAACTGAGCTAACAAAAAAATATATGAAAATTGCAAAATAAACTTGAAAATTTTGTGCTAAAAACAAAATAGCATATGCGAGAAAGTAAAAATCATTGTCTACCAAATCGAACCCAGTAAACCCTGAAAAGATTGGGTTTTCATGATATTATGTATATATCCAGTGCAAAGAAAATTACTAATACTTGTGAATGATCCTTGAAGTCTCTTTAGGAAGAGATTTTTGGAAGTGACGATTTTATGTTTCCATTTGGAAGAATTGAAGAAACAATACAAGATTATGAATTTAGGGTTTCAGGTTTGTAAATAGCCAAAGGCATAAAAGAAATCAGAGTAAATATACGAGAATAAAATTTATGAAAAGTATTGATATGAAAAAATAAACAGAAAAAGTTTTCATCTAGCAAGGCTTGCCAAAGGAAATCAAGCAAAGCCAGCTAGAATGAACAGTACCCGCGAAACTACGGTAAAAGCAGACTGATAGTATATTTTAGATTCCCTGGTAAGCCAAGGGTGTTTGGCTACTAGAGTAAGCCTATTCTATTCTGCTTCTGTCTCTTGATAACCAATTGTAATGACATTTTTAGATCTAAGGAAATAAAAAATACTTCCTTACTCTTTCTCTTTCTTGTTCTTCACTCTGTTCTTCAATTTCTTACATGGTATCAGAGCCTTTAAGCTCTTGAGTACCTATTTCTCTTCCGCAATCTTACTCTGATACTCTTTCTCTATTGATTCACCGGTTTACTTTCGCAATTTTCTCTTCAGATTTCTTTTATCTAGTGGATAATAAATATGTGTTTTTGAGAGAAGATAGAGCAGCACAAGCCAATAATGATTCCAGTCACCCTAAAGGGTTCTAACTACATTACCTGGTCGAGATTGGCTAGGACAGCTCTTGGGGAAAGAGGTCTATGGGAGCACATCACCACCAGTGAGGCACCAAGAAAAATCACCCAAGGAGAAGATGGCAAGGAGATTGTAGTGGTAGATGAAGGCAAATGAGGTCAGGAGGATCTCATGGTGCTGTCTATCTTGCAAGGCTCACTTGATACTCCTATCATGGAGTCTTACTCACACTGTGAGAGTGCAGAGAAGCTATGGGATACCTTACACAAGGTGTATGGCAACAGTTCAAATCTCACCAGAATCTTTGAGGTTAAGAGGGCAATCAACAACTTGCAGCAAGAAGAGATGGACTTCACCAAGCACCTTGGGAAGTACAGCCAGCTGTGGTCTGAACTTGAGATGCTGAGGCCAAGCACCACTGATCCTAGTACACTAGAAGAGAGGCATGAACAAGACAAGGTCTTTGGATTGTTTCTCACACTCAACCCAAGCTTCAATGATGTACTTAAACACATATTGAGAGCTAAGGAGCTTCCAAGCTATGATGATGTGTCTGCTCAACTTCAAAAGGAGCTAGGCTCAGATGGTCTCTTTGGTGGATTAGGGAAGCTGTCTATGGTAAACAAGGCTGAGAAGGTGGAGAGTGCTTCAGTCAACAAAGCACACTTCAAACCAGGAGGAGGAGACAAGTCTATGACTTGTGAGCATTGCAAGAAGCTAGGCCACTCCAAAACCAATTGTTGGATCCTCCATCCTCACCTCAGACCGGCGTCAACCAACAGATACAATTAGACCAGAGCACATGAAGCATGAGCTCAAGAGGCCTCAGTACCAAGCTTCATGCGCATGGGAGAATATGGAAGACCCATGATCTCAACCACCCACACTGGTGGATCCACATCCCATGACATGTCTCAGCCATCTCCTGATGATACTTTCATCCGCAAGTCAGACATTGAAGCCCTTATCAAGGCTATCAATGCAAACTCTGGTAACATAAGTATCAATGCTTTAAATTCTATCATAGTACATCTCATACTACTAGACCTTTGATCATTGATTCAGGAGCCTCTCATCATATGATTAGGGATGCTAGACTGATTAGTGATGTCAAACCTACTCTAGGGAGTGTAGTGATTGCTAATGGTGATAGAATTCCAATTGAAGGAGTAGGAAACCTGAAACTGTTTGATAAGAAGTCTCAAGCTCTTTATATGCCTACTTTCACATCCAACTTATTATCTGTTAAGAGAGCAACTAATGATTTAAATTGCAATGTTATTTTTAGTCCTAATGATGTTTGCTTTCAGGATATTAAGACTAGTAAGATGCTGGGAAAATGTGTGAGCAAGGGAGAGCTATATTTTTTTGAAGACACCAAAGTTTCAGATTTATCGTGTGCTTTTAATTTTGCTTCTGTTTTAGCTAGTGAGGTGTTATGGCATGCTAGATTAGGTCACCCTCATTCTCGTGCCTTAGGTCTGATGTTACCTAATCTATCTTTTAAGAATGAAAGTTGTGAGGCTTGTATTCTTGGTAAACATCAGAAATCTGTTTTTCCTAAATCAATGACTATTTATGAGAATTGCTTTGATCTTGTTCACTCTGATGTTTGGACTGCACCTTGTGTGTCTAGGGAGAACCATAAGTATTTTGTTACATTCATAGATGAAAAATCAAAATATACTTGGTTCACCCTGATTCAAACTAAAGATAGAGTTTTAGAAGCTTTTGTTAACTTCCAAAACTATATATCTAACCATTTCAATTCCAATATCAAAATTCTCAGGCCTGATAATGGGGGAGAATATACCAGCAATGCCTTCAAACACCACTTAGCAAAACATGGGATAATTCATCAAACAAGCTGTCCATACACACCTCCACAAAATGGAGTTGCTGAAAGGAAGAATCGCCATCTTATAGAGGTTGCAAGAAGCATGATGTTCCACACCAATGTCCCTAAGAGATTTTGGGGAGATGCTGTGGTATCAGCATGCTATCTGATCAACAGAATCCCCACCAAAGTTCTTCAATATGCCTCTCCCTTTCAGGTACTAAACAAAATAAAACCTCCAATTGATCATTTGCGCGTGTTTGGGCGTGTTTGTTATGTCTTGACACCAGGAGAAATGAGAAACAAGCTAGAAGCCAAGAGTGTCAAGGGAATGTTTATTGGATACTCCCACACACAGAAATGTTATAAGTGCTACATTCCTGATTCAAGAAAAGTTATAGTCTCAAGGGATGTTAAGTTTGTGGAATCTAAGGGGTACTATGAGGAAAAGAGTTGGGAAAGCCTTCAAGACCTCTCACAAGGACCTTCAGATAGGGCAAACAACTTGAGAATCATTCTGGAGAGTCTTGGCATCAGTCAGCCTCAGAGCAGTGAGGTGCCAAGGACTTTTCCCTCACCACCATCTGCTGGAAACAATGAAGAAGCATCACCAGTTGTAGAAACATCCCATCCTGATCCTTAAGGGGGCGGAGGGGGGCAGTGAACCTGAATCACAACCGCAAGAAGGAGACGATTCAGCAAGCACATATGAGCAAGATGGAGATGAATCTGATCAGTCTAGTGAAGATCAGTGTAATGGAGATCAAGGACAAGAAGAGGCAGTGGTAGCAGGGCAACAGATTCAACCATTGAGAAGGAGTATAAGAGTGAAGAAACCATCCAAGTGGGTCGACACCAGAGTGTACTTCAACAACAATGCAGTGGCTCACCCTATCCAAGCAACCTGTTCTTTGGCAAGTTACCCTCAGGAGCATGTAGTCTTCATCAGCAATATGGATCAAGAGTATATTCTAAAGACTTATGAAGAAGCCATGGAGTATGAAGAGTGGAGAGAGTCAGTTGGAGATGAAGTTAGTGCCATGATCAAAAATGATACTTGGTATGAAACTGAGCTTTCTAAAGGAAAAAAATCCGTTACAAGCCGCATGCTCTTCACCATCAAATATCTTGCCAATGGAAAACCAGAAAGGAAGAAGACAAGTCTGGTTGCAAGAGGATACACTCAAGTCTGTGGAGAAGACTATTTGGATACCTTTGCACCAGTAGCTAAACTCAACACCATAAGCATTCTTCTCTCCTTGGCAGTGAACCTAGAATGGGATCCTTGGCAGATGGATGTCAAGAATGCTTTTCTTCAAGAAGAGCTACTGGATGAGGTTTACATGAGGCCACCTCCGGGTATGGAAGATATGGTCAAGCCAGGGAATGTCCTAAGATTGAAGAAAGCAATCTATGGATTAAAACAGTCACCAAGAGCTTGATATCACAAACTGAGTACAACTCTCAATGGTAGAGGGTTTGTAAAATCAGAAGCTGATCATACTCTCTTTACTCTCACAAGCAAGCAAGGAATTATGGTGATACTGATCTATGTGGACGATAATATAATCACAGGAAGTGACAAGGAAAGTATCATCTCTACTAAAGCTTTTCTTAAATCTACCTTTGATATTAAAAATTTGGGTGAGCTAAAGTACTTTCTAGGGATAGAAATATGCCGCTATAAAGAGAGGGTTTTCTTATCTCAAAGAAAGTACGCACTTGATCTTTTAAATGAGGCAGGGAAGCTTGGAGCAAAAGTAGCTAAACCACCACTTGAAGAAGGCTACAAAGTCTTGCGTGAGGGGGAGTTTGAAGACAAACCATTTGGAAACTTCAAGCTCTATAAGATGATGGTTGGGAAGTTGATCTATCTCACCATTACAAGACCAGACATCTGTTTTGCTGTGAACAAAGTCAGCCAGCATATGCAAGCACCGAAGGTTCATCATTGGAATATGGTGGAAGGGATCATGAGATACATAAGGGAGGCTCCGGGTCAAGGTGTTTGGATGGGTTGCAACAAGAGCACATAGATTGTGGGATATTGTGATGCAGATTGGGCTGGTGATAGAGTGGATAGGAGGTCTACTACAGGTTATTGCACCTTCATCGGAGGAAATCTAGTTACGTGGAAAAGCAAGAAACAAAAGCTGGTATCATGTTCAAGTGCTAAGGCAGAATATAGAGCAATGAGGAAGCTGACAAGTGAGCTCATTTGGATCAGAAACTTGCTAAGAGAATTGGGCATAGAGACATCAACACCAAATACCATGCACTGTGATAACCAGGCGGCCATTCATATAGCTTCAAACTCAGTGTTTCATGAAAGGACAAAGCACATTGAAGTGGACTGTCACAAGGTGAGACAAGTTGTGGAGCAGAAGATCATTCTACCTTGCTACACTAGAAGTGAAGACCAGCTAGCTGATATCTTCACCAAAGGAGCAAGTAATAAAGTATGTGAGTTCATTCATCCGAGATTGGGACTCATAGACCTGGATAGATCATGATCCCCTTAAGTCATGAAACATCTACTCTTTTTCCTTTGTGTGTTTTTGTCCCATTGGGTTTTTCACACAAAAGGTTTTAATGAGGGATGTCTTCATGAGTTCCAAGCTTAACCATACCTTATGGTAAAGCTTGAGGGGGAGCATTGACATGAATAAATAAACAGAACAAGTTTTCATCTAGCAAGGCTTGCCAAAGGAAATCAAGCAAGGCCTGCTAGAATGAACAGTATCCCGCGGAACTACAGTAAAAACAGACTGATATTATATTTTAGCTTCCCAAGGATGTTTGGCTACTAGAGTAAGTCTATTATATTCTGCTTCTGTCTCTTGATAACCAATTATAAGGAAATTTTTTAGATCTAAGGAAATAAGAAATCCTTCCTTACTCTCTCTCTCTCTCTCTCTCTCTCTCTCTCTCTCTCTCTCTCTCTCTCTCTCTCTCTCTCTCTCTCTCTCTCTCTCTCTCTCTCTCTCTCTCTCTCTCTCTCCCCTCTCTCTCTCCCTCCCTCTCCTCTCTCTCTCTCTCTCTCTCTCTCTCTCTCTCTCTCTCTCTCTTGTTCTTCACTATGTTCTTCAATTTCTTACAAAAAGATATATGGAGAGACATCACTATTTGTGTAGATTTGATGCTTGATCGAGTTAAGAAAAGGAAAATGTAAGATTTGACAAACATATGAATTCGGGTTGTGAATAATATCGTCTATTCGATCAGGTTTCAGATATACATACTGATCTGAGCATCCATTATAAAAAATGATGAATCCTAAAATTCACTCAAAAATAAGGTTAGGGTTTACAGGTTGATTGTAGAACAAGGAAGTCTTTGCTAGGTTCCTTGACCTCCATTCCACATTGATTAACCCATTTCCTTGTAATGAAGGATCCCTTGAACTTTGTGCCATATTGATTGCGTTATATCTTCAAGATAAGGAGTCTCCAATTTCCGTCCAATGAGCAATATTCTATGC